>NW_021832774.1:0-5000 GCF_006345805.1 Octopus sinensis
CTCTTTCTCTCTCTTTTTTCTATCACTCTCTATCTTTCTACCTCTTTCTTTCTCTCATTCTAACCCTCCAACACTCTCTCACTCTCTCTTTTACTCTCTCTCTCTCTCTCTCTCTCTCTCCCCAAACTCTCTTCCAGTGTGCTCGCACACACGCGAACACAAGTATATGTGCTACATACATACATACATACATACAGACAGACAGACAGAAGACAGACAGACAGACAGACAGAAGACAGACAGACAGAAGATAGACAGACAGACAGACAGAAGACAGACAGACATATAACAACATATATGCACATGTGTTTGCGTGTGTGTGCATACATATATACACACGTGTGTGTGTGTATGTGTGTGTGTGTGCATGTGTGTGTGTGTGTGTATGTACAGGGTGCAGTGAATAAATTGTCTAAATTACGCAAAAATGAAAATAACACTGATATCTCATTTTAACAAATATATTTACCAAAATTACATAAAAGTATCTTGAAATACTAAAGAGTAAATTTATTCAGTAAAATCGCCATTCGCTTCAGCCACGGCCTCCAGACGACTTCGGAATTTCCTGCAACTCTTCTGGACCGTCTCCTTGTTTAAGTTGGTGAATGCTGCCATATTCTTGACCTTCTGTTCATCTTTGGCGTTACAAGAAGTTTTGTTGGTCTCTCTCTCAACTGTGCCCCACACATGATAACCAAGGGGTTGCAGTCTGGGGAGTTAGGTGGCCAGATGTTAGGGGTGATGTGATCTCAGAAATTGTCTAACAGCCATGACTGGATTCTCCTGTTTGTGTGGTATGGTGCAGAGTCCTGTTGCCAGACATAGGGCCTTCCAGCAGCCACCATCTTGACCCAGGACAGCACTACCTCCTCCAGGCACTTTTTATAGGCCTCCGTATTGTGTCTGAGGCTGTGTGGGAAGATGAATGGAGGCAAAACGTCGTCATCACTGATGATCACTCCAAGCACCATGATGTTGATTGGATATTTGGTTTTACCACTCTCGGTACACGTTTTGGGTACACGGCAAGGCAATGGTTGTTGTGTATGTTCGCCATCTGATCCTGGCAGAAAATTTTCTCACCTGAGAGAGACCAAAGCATGTTCGTTTGGAAGGGATATTCATGTTTGTTCAAAAACTTCGTAGCACGGTCTTACCTCTTGTCCTGATGGCTTGAGATAAAAATTGGCCCTTTCTCATCTTATATGAGGAATACCTAATGTCTTCATGTAATACCTCCCTGATAAGAAACTCAAACACTCCCATGTCCCTGGCAATGGACATAACTGACTTGGTGGGTGAGTGGGCGGGTGGGGGGTCTTTGTGAATCATGACCTGGATCTCACCAACAAATTCAGGAGTTCTTTTCTTATCAGAAAGATCAGAGTGAGATTTTCGAGCTGCCGCACCTTCGTAATCCCCATTAGATTCATCGAGCTCCTTCCGAATCCTCTGCACTTTCTTCAAACTAAAATGTTCGTATTGGAGCTTCTGACGCGAATGTTAAGCAGTACAGCATGTCGTTTCCAAATTTTTGGCAGAGTAAATTACGTTATAGTGCTATTTTTCTCACGAACGGTCCCCAATTGATCCTACTCTACTGTGTAGTCGACAAAAAGAAAAACAAACAGCACTAAATAAAAAATATAAAATGCGAAAATTTACCCATCGTTCCCTGTATATATATATATATATATGGGTTCGACTACTCCACATTGATAAAGGGCAAATACCCTGAAACTAGTCTCTGGTTGTCTGAACCAGTAAGAGGAAGCTGATGACCTCTCCTGTTCGAGGTTTGTGTGTCACATAGCTAGCTAGAGGCGATGGCTTCTTGGAGCTAATCAACGGCAGCATTCGTCCTATTTTTCTTGTCTGCCAAGTTAGCTTGGCAATAACTATTAATATATATATATTGAAGATGCAATGGCCCAGTGGTTCGGTTGTAGGATCGCGGTTTCGATTTCCAGACTGGGCGTTGTGAGTGTTTATTAAGCGAAAACACCTAAAGCTCCACGAGTTTCCAGCAGGGTGGGTGGCGAACCCTGCTGTAGTTCTCTTTCACTACAACTTTCTCTCACTCTTTTTTCCTGTTTCTGTTGAGAACTTTGTGTCACGTGTAACTACGTTATTGGTACACGTGTCTGCGGAGTGCTCAGCCACTTGCACGTTAATATCACGAATAGGCTGTTCCATTGATCGGATCAACTGGAACACTCATTGTCGTAACTGACAGAGTGCCACAAAAAGCAAAAAGATGTATATAATTGAAAATACACATTAAGTGTAGGATATCACCAACGAGTGGTAAGTACACAGTGATAAGTAAAGACGAAATGCTAAAGGAAGTCTAACTCCTCCTCAGTTGTCGTCTGTTTATTACTACATGTTTCGACCTTTCAACGATAAAACAAGGAAAACTTCATTCAGAAAATTTTAAAATATAACATTTATTTCTAACGAACAAGTGACACCAGAGTGGACGTACAGAATAAACAATCGATGAAGACAGACATTAAAGGCTGTTAGGACAAGACGAATAGTAATGGGTAACGCCTGGGAGAAATTTTGAAAGAATATAGAATAAACAGAAGAGGAAAAATATCGAGCGGCTAGAGAAATTACGTCCAGCTGACTGACCATCTCGTCCTAAAAAGACAGAGACGGAGATATGGCTTGTAGTCACGTGGAATCAACAGGAAGAGGGGAAGGGGGACAAGAGAGAGGAGAAGGGAAAGAAAGGAAGGGAGAAGGAAAGTAAGAAAGACTAGGGACAGCAAAGAAGGAGGGGGAGAAAAAGAAACATAGAGGATTATAAAGGGATAGAGAGAAAGAAAGAAAATAGGCAGAGAAGTGCGTGTGAAGTCGCAGAAATTATATATAAATGTAAAAACTTACTGTTGACAAAGGCTACTATATGCACGAGAAGACGTATATACAGATATATATATATATACTATATATATATATATATATATATATATATATATATATATATAAAGACCCCTTCGGTCATGAGTGACCATGGGTTTGCACCTAGAGAGTTACCTCTGAGGCACAAGTCTGGGCAAGTTTTTTATGGAAGACCAGTAGTCGCCATGCATACCGGCCTCCCTCTCCACGCCACCAGTGTTATCCAAGGGAAAGACAAAGGTCGATACAGCTTGGCACCTGTGACGTCGCAACTCATTTCTTTACAGCTGAGTGAACTGGAGCAACGTGAAATAAAGTGTCTTGCTCAAGAACACAACACGCAGCCCGGTCCGGGATTCGAGCTCACAACCTCACGATCGTAAGCTCGACGCTCTAACCACTGAGCCATGCGCCTTCATATATATATAAACATACTAATCTGCACGTATACATACAAACATACAAAAATACCTTGCTGCTGATGTTGAAATTCCAATGAAGGAGCCTTGGATCTAGGTTAGGAACTGGCTCTTTCTCTATTGGCAAGAAATCTTGAAATAAAACTGAATTATGACATACATACGTACATACATACATGCATACATACATACATACATACATACATACATACATACATACTGTCTGATGACGGTTAGTAATCCGAAACATCGAAGCCAGTGTCGTTCTCTTTCTTCTAAACACATATAAAAGCGGCACGCCTCCAAGTATTATTGAGTGATTCTTCATCTTGATATAAGGTTGGTGTTCTTTGTATATATGACCTAAATAAAATCAAGTATCAATACATCTATATATACATGTGTGTGTGTGTGTGTTTGCATGTTGTGTATACGTACATGTCTGTGTGAGTAAATGTGTGGGGGGATGTGCATGCATTTATGCATATATTCGGAGTTTATAAGGACTTTTCCAGAATCAGCAGAAGAAACGTCATAAGTGCGACATAACGGTTGCAGAAAATCAATCCAGATGGCGCTGGCTAGGAAAATTAATTATGAAACACAGTATCTATGGAACACAGTATCTTTATCGGTGTGGTGACAATAAGTATTACTTTACGCTCCTATTAGAGCTTTTCAGCGAATTTTTGAAAAGATTTGACTTAAAGATTAATCAAGATTATGTGTATATAGGACAGATTATTTAAAAACTTCCTGTAATCTTGACTTAAAAGTCTTAAAAGATCTATTCCATATACATACATACATGAGATGGTAATCAGTAAGCTTTTCCGTAGCTGCAGCTTCTTATCATGATAGTGCGTGTGCTACAGAATGTGTGTCTTTGTGTTCATAGTCGGTGTAATCGATTTACTTTACCCGTAAAATTACTGGTCTGTACCAAAATTTGGAACTACCATCTAGCAAATATGTCTCAGGCGCTCAGCTGGCAGAATCGTTAGCACGCTGGACAAAATACTTAGCGGCATTTTATTCGTCTCTGCTTTCTAGGTTCAAATTCGGCTGAGGTCGATTTTGCCTTTCATCCGTTCTGGAACGATAAAATAAGTATCAGTCAAGCAATATAGTCGATGTAATTTACTAACCGCTTCCCTTCTAAATTTCAGGCATTGTGCCTATATTAGAAAGGAATACCGCAGAAATGTGATCACCTCCATCAAAATCAACTCTAAACTCAGAAATGTTAAAAATCTTTGAGACTTATAAAAGAAAAAAACAAGAGGCACATTATCAATAAGAACAATAGCAAAACCAAAGGCAAACATATTTTGTGATATAGGCTTTAAAAAGACAAGTTGTAGTACAAGGGTAGTAGCAGCAACCATGACAATATAAGCAACAACTATATAACCGATGAAATAGTCACCTATTTTAACATCTGTAATGATGCCAAGAGCATTGACAGTAACAAAAATAATAGTAGAAAGACTACAACTTCCACAGAAGGAACACCAACAGAAATAACATCAATTGTAAAAACAACAAAATCAACAACAATAGCTACTGTAACAAGAAAAAACAAGAGTAGTAAGAATGACAACGGCAGCAGTTGTATCAGCAACAAACCCCAAAATGTAACACCAACAACAAAATCAACAACAT
>NW_021832774.1:10000-37394 GCF_006345805.1 Octopus sinensis
AAATATCTGTGTTCTGTCCTGACCTTAATTCACAAGGTTTAGCACGACATAATCTGAAGGACTTCCGCTCTAAACTTCATGTTGTAACCCACTAACTGAAGTGGCCAACGGATCCTTACAACACTTCCTTTCCATTTAATGAAACAGCCAAATAGAAAAATATAGTTTTATTTAGAAAAGAGTCTAATACTTGTATATGTATCTGCTTCACTTCGGCCGTATTTATATAAAATACAAGTTAAAACTGACAGAAACCTTACCAACAGACAGTAACTCTTAGGACTGTATTTTGATGCTTTGTTATAGCTATTTGAATGCTCACATGCCCTTAATGCCTTTAGGAAAGTCACAAGCTTCACAATATCGCATTATGCATTATTAATACACACACACACACACACACACACACACACATATATATATATGTAGCCAGTTCTCTAAGTGTAGTTCTTGACTCGGTTTTGATTTCGAGGGTGAAGTCTTTTGTTTTGTTTTTGTTCGTTTTCTCGTTTATGTTTTTTTTTTCTTGTTCATTCACGATCATTTTCTTTGAGAAACGAATCAACGTCACGCCTTCATGCAGCCAACTCAGTCTACTAGAAATAGCAACCAAATCTCCTCGTACTGTATTACACACCTTCATCGTCTTTGAAAATACTATACATAGAGTTAAAGAAGTAAGGGTGTAAGGGTGTAAGGGTTAGAGTGTATCTGAATAAAATACAGGGTAGTTATGGTTGGAACGACTTAGAGCATAGGTTTACTTCATTATGGCTGATCTAGGGATAAAGAACATTGACAACAAAACAACACAGGCATCAGCTGCAACAACATTTATATTAACTTACATTCTTAAAACGTCTCGCAACTCGTAACATAATCGATACTTCTTTCTTTTTATCTTTTCGTTTTTGTAAAAAACATCGATATACTAATCTATTTTACTTCCTGTTTTTTATCTTCATGATTCTTTCAAGAAAATTAAGGTCGTGACTGTCTTCAGCCGTGATGTAATTCATTCTAGTTCGTATGTTGTTGTTTTTTTTCTTATTTCTTTTTTTTTTAGTGAAACACCATCGGGTATTTCATAAAACTGTATGTGTGTGCGTGTGTGTGTGCTTGTGTACGTTTGTGTGTGTATGAGTGTATGTGTGTGTGTATGAGTGTGTGTTTGTGTGTGTTGAGTGTGTGTGTGTGTGTGTGTGTGTATGGTGTGTGTATATGAGTGTGTGTGTATGAGTGTGTGTGTGTGTGCGTGTGTGTGTGTGCTTGTGTACGTTTGTGTGTGTATGTGTGTGTGTGTGGGTGTGTGTGTATGTGTGTGTGTGTGTATGTGTGTGTGTGTGTGTGTGTGTGTGTGTGTGTGCGTACGTGTATTGTAAGGAGTGGGTCTGTAGCTTAATATAATATTCTCTAGGAATTCGTGCAGCGATATTTAGTGAGATTAATACAGAGAAATAAATTTTTTTAAGAGATCATAGTTAATAAAGATGTATAATATCGGTGACACAAAGGGCAATGTAGATTAATAATTTGAGAGAGAGAAAGAGCGAAAGAGGGAGAGAGAGAGAGAAAGAAAGAAAGAGAAAGAGAGAGAGAGGGGGGATGGACTGTGTATATGGCTGTATATGAGAGGAGGTTGAATGAATATAATTTATCCACAATGGAAATAGTTTTTTTAAAAGTCAGGGAAGAAGTGGTATGACTTGTCTATTGGGTTGAATTTTTAAAATCTTTCACTTCACGGAATTTTCATTTTGGTAACTGGATTTCAGAATAATCAAGCTTGTTTTGTAAGAAGTGTGGGCGCATATCACAGCCTCCAAGGAACTATGCATTTACGAAATCACTTCATCGCAGGATTAGAATATCAATTTAACACATACTTTTCTCATAAGACGATTGGTACTCGTCGTGGCATGCTAATGCACCACTATAATTCAATTTACTCTGCTATTTGTAACGGTCTCTTTTATTATGTACTTGGATACCTGGAGCAGACTACTGATAGTTAAGAGATTTTGTTCGGTTGTCTGGGTTTTTCTTTCCAGAACCAATAAAACATTAGCAACAAGATATACATAGCCAGTTCATCGACAGGTAGACATTCGTTATAACTTTTTTCCAACTTTCACACGGTTTAACATAATGATATGGACTCTGGGTAGCATTATGGTGTCCAAGCTGTTCCAAAAATTAGCATTATGTCTAAGGAAAATTCTTCTTCTTTTCTTGCTAGCATTCGCGCATGAGGCTCAGTCGTGACTGCTGCTCTTTTTCCGTAAACGAGGCATTAAAAACAGGTGGCAAAAACAAAACAAGTGGTTGACCGAACTTTCAGCACGGTCATCCGACAAGCCTTGCATAGTCTATATCTTACATTCTCAGGTAGGAACGCAAAAAGAAAACACGACGTATTCTGGTGTATACCATTTCAGAGGAGACAGGGTGGTTATGATATAGCTGACTTCAATAGGATTACAATAGTAAAATTTACTATAATACTAATGAATGACAAAAGAGAAAACGTCATTATATTGGTTTTGAAATTTGGTACAAGGCCAGTGATTTCAGGGAAGGTATAAGTCGATTAGATCGATCCCAGAGCTCAATTCGTACATATTTTACCGACTCCGAAGGATAAAAGGCAAAGTCGGCCTCGGCGGAATTTGAGCTCAGAACGTAAAGACGGACGATATTCCGGTAAGCATTTTGCCCGACGTGTTAATGATTTTGCCAGCTCGTCGCCTTAAAACATCTTTATATTAATAACAGGACAGGAAAAATGCTTAGCGGCATTTTTTCCATCTTCTTACGTCCTGAGATCAAATCCTGCGGAGATCAACTTTACCTTTAATTCCTTTCGAGGTCAATAGAATAAAGGACCAGTCAAGAATTGGTGTCGATATAATCCTTCGTTAAAACTGCTAGCTTATTGTCAAAATTAAAAAGAAGCCGCACCAGTTAAGTTCTATTGACTAAAACGAATTCGAAGAATATACGTACAGAGTATGTAGTTATTTCGATTGAAAGTATTTGGCGTGGTGAGGAGGGTGGAAACAAAGCAAAACATTTAAACAACAGATGCATGCATCTCTATGCACTTATGACTTTCTTTTCAGAGACGCATCACTCTGGACAAGTGTCTTCTTCCAATACTTCAAGTTAAAATTGTGCTAAAGTGTGTCATATACATATACATGCATACATACATATACACACACACACCACATATACATATATATACATACATATATATATATATACTATATATATATATATATATATATATTATAATTATATATAATATATATATATATATATATATATATATATATATATATATATATACATATAATATATATATTCTATGCTGCTGCCGAATGGTCGTACGCGAATGAGAGGATTTGCATCCCCAACCAGAATTTTTGATGTAACACATGTCCTTGTGGAAGCTGTTGTGCGCGGCTGAAGAAGGCCACAGACATACATTATGCATTGTTTATAAATCTGTCTAATAAAGGGCCGAAACATATGTACCGCTGAATCCTTCGCATCATGTTTTTATTTTGATCAATTTATAATATATATATATATATATATACATATATATATATATATATATATTATATATATATATATATATATATATATATACACACATACACACATATATTTACAGGCTTACAGACGTAGCTGTTGACATACCTGCTCACATAACTTACATACACATATGCACCCTACATTATATGTGTATGTATGTGTGTGTGTGTGGTGTCTATATGCGTGTTTTTGTGAATGTTTGTAGGTGTGTTTTTCACCCTTGAATATCGGCTACCGATATGAACAGCGGTTCAGTAGCCCCTTCCACTACTATTCCAAACAACTCGGTGCTGTCCGAATAAAGACATTTGCGAGATTATTTCTGAGACAAGTCACGGACACCACTTTGTCACTTCCTCTTTAGCAAACGCAGTAGAGCAGGTAGTGTCCTGTAAGAAACAGAAGACAAACGATGCCATTTTTCACCAGTTACCATTTAAAATAAACAAAATAAATATTTTTGTAACTAAATCTGTTGTGTTGAGTATACACATTTTTGAAGACATGATTATTCACGGCGGATTATTCACGTATATAGTTATGTGGATAAAAGCAGTGATTGCAAGTAGAACATTACATATCGAAAGTTTTTGAGATGAGTTATTGACAGGTTAGTTTTAAACTCCCATGTGATTACGATATCTTTTTGTTTTTCTATGTTTCTGTGTTCTCAACATCATTTCAATCGATCTGTCTTCTAATGCCCGGTTCAAACACGCAAAATCACACATATAGCAAACACACACACACATTACACACGCGCGTGCGCAAACGTACACGGGCAGGCACATGCACATACGAATGAGTAGGATCGTATCTATATATCCATGTGTGTAAGCATAAATACACATATGACTGTATATTTCTATATGTGCATGTATGTATGTATGTATGTATGTATGTATGTATGTATGCATGTATATGGTGGCTGCCTCCTTGTTATCGAGTAAGCCTAATCAATGTTGTTATCGTGCAATGCCTGTGAAAGAAGATTTTTTTAAAGTGAGGAAAGGCTGTGCACTGAGTCAATCCCACTCACCCGTCTTTAGGTTCTGAGTTCAAATTCCGCCAAGGTGGACTTTGCATTGCATCCTTTCAGCGTCGGTACCAGTCGAGTACTGGGATCAATTTAATCGACTTAATCCCGCACCCGAAATTTCTAGCCTTGTGCCAAAATTATTATTATTATTATTGAGTGAGAGAGCAGTTCATGCCATCAAAGTGACACTGGGGTAAAATATACGAAGCCCAATATACCCATCATGACTACCCGTCTGATAAGGGTACACCAGGCACATGCATCACAACCATATGTGCGCGACATGGTGATCTCATAAAAAGATAATTAGCACATGACCTTGTAGGTGGGGCCTAGTTAGAATTTTCTTCAGGTTGAGTAGCCCATCCCGCTCAAAAGGTCCCTGAATAAGGGTTGTTTAAGGATGTTGAAAGAACCACTCATGGTTCCAGAGGTGAATTATCAACCCCAAAGAATCCCTCTCAACACATGGCTATGATGCTCCCCACTACTTCTGCTCGTGATCAGAGATGCACATATCGTCAGCCACTAAGGGACGTGCTCAACTGGTTAAAGTCAAACAACTGACAAGCAAATCTGTGGTACTGAGCTGAATATTTATTATTATTATTATTATTATTATTTATTATTATTATTATTATTATTAACAGTAGTAGTAGTAGTAGTAGTAGTAGTAGTAGTAGTAGTAGTAGTAGTGGTGGTGGTGGTGGTGGTGGTGGTGGTAGTAGTAGTAGTAGTAGTAGTAGTAGTAGTAGTAGTGGCAGTAGTTATTATTCTTGTTCTGTTGTTTCTTGCATTAACTACATTAACAACAGAATGAAACAAAATTATCACTTTTATAATTAATAACAACAGCAAGAACAACAACAATAGTAATGATGATGATGATGATGATGATGAAACTTATTACGTTTATAGCAATAATTATTCTTGTTGCTCGTGTCAATGTTACTGTTGTCGAAAAACAGCGAAAACACGTCAACAACCGCAGACGCTAATAGCACCATCAACAACAACATCGACAAAACTATTACCATTAACATCGGTATCACCATTGCCGTCAGCATCAACAACAGTAACAAACACATTAATAATAATAATAATATAATAATAATAGTAATGATAATAATAATAATAATAATAATAATAATAATAATGATAATAATAATAATAATAATAATAATAATAATAATAATAATAATAATAATAATAATGATAATAATAATAATAATATTAGTAATAATAATAATGAACACCGACTTCTCTATCGTCAGCATCATCATCGACAACAACAGCAACAAAAACAACATCATCAGTACCATTAACAGCAGCAACGACACCAGCATCAACATCTATTTCATCACCAGCATCACCAACATCGCTGCCAACAACGACAACAACAAAAGTAGTAGCGAAGCAGCAAAAACAACAACAGCAACAACAATAATAATAATAATAATAATAATAATCATAATTGTGAGACAAAATTGGGAAATATTGACAAATGTTCCGAGTGTTCTGCTCTTGAAAGCATGAAAGCGTTGCAAATTATTACCGTAATTGCTTTTATTACACTGTCGTGTACACCTGATTGACTGCTTTCCTTTATCGACTTGACGGAACGATATCAAGAATACTTCAGCGGTCAGACAGACATACAGACGTACAGAGGGACAGACAGATAGACAGACAATCAGGCGGACAGATTATCAGACAAACCGAATAGACAGACAGGCAGGCAGGAAGACAAATCTATAAAAGCACAGAGGCAGAGCGAAAGTAATTGTTAAATAGTCAAGAAGTGAGTAGAAAGAGTGTTTGTTTTTCCTTTTAGAGAAAGTAAAGGCTTAAGTCAGAAGAGTAAAAGAGAGCATATATATATATATATATATATAATATCTTTCAGTCACGAGATGGAAGGACAAATAATAAGAGACATGACAAAGTGATTAGAAGAAGAATATGGAGAATAAAAAAAGATAGAATGTTACATAATAATTTATCTGCTGCCTATAAAATAGCTACATGTCTTTTTTTTTCTCTTTTGTATTCTCTTAAATACAATCTTGTAAAACTAAATCATTATATACACAAACGCAAATACGCACACGCACTCACACACACACACGACGTATGAGTGTTCAGCTTTTGCCGAACGACCTGCTCAAGTGATTTGCTTATAGGGATCAATTGTATGTACCATACATTAGCTCACTCGCCACCCCATCAAATCGACGTGGCCTGAACAGTGGCACGATGTAACACGCATCAGGGGTCGAAGTGGTCGCAGAGTAACGTGAGATAATGTGTTATTGCTCAAGAACACAACGCATTATCAGGAATTGAAACCACGATCTAACGATCGCACCACCCTATGGACTAGGTCATGCATCGTCCTAATCAGCCGAAATTGCGAGGATAATCTGGTGCTTGACTGAGGAAAGAAAACCTCGAATGACCCGTCCTTGTTTTCTTTGTATCGTCTATCTGGATAGTTTGCTGTCCACTTTTGTAACACTTAGCTGTCCGGATGTTTTGCGTTCTGGTCCCATTTTGTATTATATATATATATATATATATATAATATATAGATATATATATATATATATATAAGATGAATGTTTTATATATAATGAACTTTAATACAGAAGGGACGAACACGGAACACAGACAAATCATTCGAAGCCTTCATCTTCAGTCAGACAACGCGATCATCATAGCAAATGGCTGTTCAATTCTGATATTTGCTCCAACTCGGCCACCCCAGAAAAAAAACTAAGCTGTAAGCATTAGATTTCTTGGTAGAAGACAGGATGTGAACGCACAGACGGATTTTGAATACAAGAGACGAAAACGAATTGAAAACAGTATGAAAAACAAATGTATATACGGTGGTTGTCATATATTTATATATATAGATCATATACATACATATATATATATTATATATCTAAATTATATATATATATATATATATATATATAATATATATATATGATTGACCGCTAAATCCATAAGTTAAATTTATTCTCTCTGTGTTTATTTCTTCGTGTTCCTTTCTGTTGAAGAGCGCAGTAATCGAAATGTAAAAGACCTCCTCACCTTCCCGAGCGTCAAACTAACACACCTGCTTATTGTTTATACACCAGTCTTCGTCTTTTGTTCTTCTGTAAATTTCAACTATATACATACATATCTATAAGAGATTGTTGTGTGTGTGGGGGGGGGAACAAACACAGATACACACAGAGTCACGCCTGTGTCTATATATATATATAAATATATATATATATATATATATATACACACACACAAACATATATGTATGTGTACACACACACACATATACATGGGCTCCTATACTGGGTCCTCCCAAATTCCAATACTGGCATTGGTCAACACGAGAACACGACAGAAAATTCATGTCAAACCGAACTTGTTAACCAAGTAGCAATGTCTGTGCCTATTATGTGTGTGTGTGGGTGCGTGCATTTGTGCATGTGCATGTGTGTATGTGTGTGTGTCTGTACGTGTGTACGTGTCTATGTGCGTATGTGTGTGCGCGCGCACATCTCTCTGCTCTTTAAACTATGAGTAACCAAAGAAATCTGATGAAATTATTTTGTGAAAAAAATAATCAAATAGAATGTAAATTGCATCAAATCTAATCAGAAAATAGATTTAGTCATATCATAATATATAAAATTAAATGTGTGTATATGGGGTGTGTGAGCAGATAGATGAATGGAAAATAATAATAAAAGAAAAGGTGATGTGAGAGGAATGGGAAGGTGTGATGTTTGAGGAAGTGAGAATCGCATTTAATGTGAAAGACAATTGGAATGTACGCTGCTGCTAGGTGGAGAGAGAAAATATATATATCGTGGTAAGGAAATAAGAGAGAGAGGGAGCGAGAGAGGAGAGAGGGGAAACGGATGGAGAGACAGGGGTGGAGAGACAGTTGGTGAGTGAGTGAGTGAGAGGAACTGCTGTCGCCAAGAAGAGAGCTAAAATTGAGACGGGCTGTTGCCGAGACAATGAGACAGTGGGTACTTTGGGAAGTAACCAATAGAAAAAAGGAGTAGGTTTAATCACGTGAATAATTGACAAGGGGAGAAAACAATGCTATTTTAGTTTGTTTTCTTTATGTGTTTATGGTATGAGGAAGTGGCCTTTCCGGTCGATCTTATTGGTTAAAAATTTAGAAACCATGAGGCAAGGACAACGAAAATAATGTTGGCTAATTACTAATCGGAGACTATGGTGATAAACTACCACTAAAGCATTTCAAAACGATGGTACTGCATTTTTCGTTAGAATTTCACCAACATATGTAGACGAGGGGTGGCTGTGTGGTTAGAAGCTTGCTTCCCAATCACATGGTTCCCAGTACGGTCCCACTGCGTGGCGCCTTAGACAAGTATCTTCCGCTATATCCTGGGATTTGGTAGACGGAAGTTGAAAGAAGCCCGACCTATATATGTGTATATCAGTGTTTGAGTGTGTCTTTATGTCTATGTTTGTCTCCCCACCCACCGCTTGACAACTGGTGTTGGTGTGTTTACGTCCCCGAAAATTAGCGTTTCGGCAAAAAAAATGTGATAGGATACTCTCTTTTACTCTTTTACTTGTCAGACATTTGACTGCAGCTATGCTGGAGCACCGCCTTTAGTCGAGCAAATCGACCCTAGGATTTATTCTTTGTAAGCCCAGTACTTATTCTATCGGTCTCTTTTGCTGAACCGCTAACTGACGGGGACATAAACACACCAGCATCGTTTGTCAAGCAATGCTAGGGGGACAAACACAGACACACAAACATACACACACACACACACACACACACACACACACACACACCACACACACACACACATATACATATATATACAACGGGTTTCTTTGAGTTTCCGTCTACTAAATCCACTCACAAAGCTTTGGTCGGCTTGAGGCTATAGTAGAAGACACTTGCCCAAGATACCACGCTGTGGGACTGAACCCGGAGCCAAGTGGTTGGTAAGCATGCTACTTACCACACAGCCATTGCTGTGCCTATAGAATAAGTACCAGGCTTTAAAAAAAAGTCCCTTCGAGGCGGCACCCCAGCATGGCTGCAGTCATGTGACTGAAACAAGTAAAAGAAAGAGAATAAAAAATATAGAACAATAAATGTACGTCCCACATGCAACTCTATATGAATAAGAATAGACTGTACAAGCATCTCAATATGTGTCGTTGTAACAAATGTTATCTGATGTAGGATATGAACGCACATGCCATGTGATAGATAACATTATAATGTATGTCCTGCATTGTGTTAAACGTGTGATGTTTCATGAGGCAACTAATAATGCATCTCAGTACTGGGGCATCTTACATGTATTTTCCACAAATACACAACAAAATTCTTGATAGAGAAGCATTGAAAAAAAATATTAGCAATATTTTCCGCCAAGCTATAGAACGAAGCACAGGAAGATTGTGGCGGCTGTACTGATTCAAAAACATTCTGACTTCAATAGACAGGCAAATGGCAAATCGTGACATTTGTGGGTTATAAAAGTAATAGCCTCACCAATGACTTTTTAAGTCAACTGGTCATGCAGTGTTTGATGTCAGACAACGCCAAGCCGAAAACAAAGACCACTATACATTCAGACTAGGAAAACGAAGACAAACACAGGAACCTAAAATATATCACGTGAGTGAATGTTGAAAATAACAAGCATATACTTTTATTTGTTTATTTATTTTTTTATAAAACTGTAGTATTACAGTTTTGTTGTTGAAAATATAAACGAAAACAAGATCTATAAATTTCAAAACATTTAGCGGATATCTTTTATTAATGTTTTAGCATATGTTTGAAAGAGGTGCTGATCCTCATATACAAGAACACACAGGCGCACGCATACACATACTTTATAGATATATATATATATATATATAATTATATATTTATAGTTAATCCAAACATGAAAACACAACAACGCGAGGACGTGGAACAAATATAGCATTATTGGACGCTCAGGAAGGAAGGGAAGAAGGGGGATTTAACGTTTCGAGCGGAGCTCTTCGTCAGAAACAAAGGAAAAGGAAAGATCCAGAGAAGGAAGACGGAGGAAAAATCGCCACGGTACACACAACGGGTAATATATATATATATATATATATATATATATATATATATATATAGCGTAAGTGTATGTGCGGGTTAGTGTGTATGTTTTTATGTATGTATGTATGCATATATGTTCCCATACACACACATATGATCGTGTATTCTTGTACAAGTAAAGTTGACTATTATTACAATAAGTTTCTTGTTAAGACTAATAAAGAAATAATCCACAGATATTCTCTAAATATGCGCATGGAATTTATAATAAATACTTAGTCTTCAATACGTATTGAGCATTGTTTATCATATTCATGAGGATACTTAGTTTACAAAGCTTCTTTTGAACATCCGCATATTGTAATTAGCTGTTTATAACTATTTACCTGCTAGTTAAGGAGTTAATATAGGAGTGTAAAAGTAGGATGCTATCAGTAGAAGAGTGATAGTAGGAGATGTATAATTAATGTGGCTGAGAGACGGGTGTTTATCAGTCACGCTTCACCCGAATGAGTCAAGGGAAATCATGGGTGATAGGGAATTAGAATGAAAGCGATCTGGAGTTAGGGGTTAATCAATTGATCGGAGTGTTTGGTATCATTTGACAGAAAATACAGCTATAAAGTAATTATTGTTTCAAGCAAGAGACTGTTATCTCTGATACACACACACACACACACACACACACATGTATGTATATATATATATATATATATATATATATATATATATATATGTATGTGCAAGAGAGAGAGAGAGCGAGACACACACACACAAAAACACATAAACACACACACACACACGCATATATATATGAGCAGGTGTACTATTATGCTTTAGCATCTGTTTGTCTTTTCCTTCTATGTGCCTCCCTCAAACGCCCCATGACATCCGTTTCAAAACAAACGTTGAGAATGGTGTATCGACAGCAAAGACAGCTATTCTGAAGGAGACAAGAACAGTTAAATTTTAAGTAGTTAATTTCTTTAAAAATAAAAGAATATTGATAGTTTTTTTTTTCTTCTTTCTTTTTTGTTTTGTTTCGAGTGACCTCGTAAGTATGAAGGAGTGAAAGTAGTTACACATGTTTACTCTACCGAATTAGAGCGTGTATTCTGACAGGCCACCTGCTTAGTAGGAAGGTCATAAATAATATCGGTTTCGAGAAAATGGGAACATTTACACTTCGTCATACATTTCGCAGCCATTTAACCTTAAGAGGGTCATACAGATTTTAATTGTCCCAGATAGCATGATCATCTCCAGAGTCCCTATTTATGAAGCTAAATTCGTTGTTCAATGACAACTTGATCCAGCCATCTTGGTATGTATGTTGCTTCATAAAAAAAATGCATGAAAAGGCAGCGAGCTGGCAGAATCGTTACCGTGCTAAGGCGACGAGCTGGCAGAAATGTTAGCACGCCGGGCGAAATACGTAGCCGTATTTCGTCTGCCGTTACGTTCTGAGTTCAAATTCCGCCGCGGTCGACTTTGCCTTTCATACTTTCGGGTTCAATAAATTAACTACCAGTTACTCACTGGGGTCGATGTAATCACCTTAATCCGTTTGTCTGTCCTTGTTTGTCCCCTCTGTGTTTAGCCCCTTGCGGGTAGTAAAGAAACAGGTATTTCGTCTGCCGCTACGTTCTGAGTTCAAATTCCGCCGCGGTCGACTTTGTCTTTCATCCTTTCGGGGTCAATAAATTAAGTACCAGTTACGCACTGGGGTCGATGTAATCACCTTAATCCGTTTGTCTGTCCTTGTTTGTCTCCTCTGTGTTTAGCCCCTTGTGGGTAGTAAAGAAATAGGTATTTCGTCTGTCTTCACGTTCTGAGTTCAAATTCCGCCGAGGTCGATTTTGCCTTTCATCCATTCCGGGTCGATAAATTAAATACCAGTTGCGTTCTGGGTCGATCTAATCGACTGGCTGCTCCCCGAAAATTTCGGGGCTTGTGCCAAGAGAAGAAAAGAACCGTTACCGTACTGAGGAAAATGGCTAGTGATATTTCTTTCTACCTTACGTTCTGAGTTCAAATGCCGCCGAGGTCGATTTTTGCCTTTCATCCCTTCGGGGTCGATTAAAGTAAGTACCAAATGAGCACTGGAGTCGATGTTAGCGACTACCCCACACCTCCGATTTTGCTGGCCTTGTGCCAAAATTTGAAGCCAATAATACGTATGTATAAATACAGTTGTATATATTATGTATCTATGTGTTTATGCGTGTGAGTTATATGTATACTTAAACTCCAAAGCTGTCTCAATGTCGTCCATAACGCTATATACTCCATTACACACAAGTTCCCATAGATCGAAGCCTAAGTAAACGTGCACGCGCGCGCACACACACACACACACACACACACACTACCACCACGTACACATACTGATGCACGAGCGTATAAGTATAGATAAACATAAAAAAAAACTCTTTTCATACACAAATACGTATACGCCTGCTTACTTACATATATACATATTACGTACATCCTTATATATGTGTGTGTGTGTGTGTGTGTATGTGCGTGTGTGTGTATGTATACATATATATACGTACACATATGCTTACATACAGACATTGATACACACACACAAACATATATATATATATATACATACACACACATACACGCGCACACATATACACACACATATATACACATGCAATCTTAGATACAAACAGACACATTTGCACTAAAAAAAACACGTAGTTCAACAGAAACAAGATTCTGAAACACATATTGAATTTTAATGATAAATGATGAATGAGTGTGTTACACATCTTAGAAATTTGACTCATTATCTACTCACAGACGCATACACATGCACACATGCATACACATACAGGCATAAAAAAGTGTTATGCACAGATATATATATATATATATATATATGTGTGTGTATAAACGTATATGAACATATATATACCTTACACGCATTATATGTAAGTAATATATACAAAATTATCAGTGTGAGACTTTCTTTCATGGTGTTTTCCACAATCTAACAATCGATTTTACTGAGCAGCGCTATAAATTTAGCAATTTCGAAAAATTATACATATAAATATTTATAGATGAATGCATGCGTACATATGCACACGCATACATACATATACATGCAAGCACGCACAGATGCATACACACACACGCACACACACTTACAATCGCATACATGCAAGCATATATAAATAAACTGTACTCAAAATATGAAAGTGAACATCCATAGAATACATACATATATAATATATATTATATATATATATATATATATATATATATATATAAACACTGCATCCTTTTTATGTTTTATATCCTGTCTCGCACTAAGTGTTTTGTATATCTGGCTATATCTTTTGCGTATATAAGATACACACCTGAAAAGGCAACAGTTACACAATATCATTCAAGGCGACGAGCTGGCAGAAACGTTAGCACGCCGGGCGAAATGCGTAGCCGTATTTCGTCTGTCGTTACGTTCTGAGTTCAAATTCCGCCGAGGTCGACTTTGCCTTTCATCCTTTCGGGGTCGATAAAGTAAGTACCAGTTACGCACTGGGGTTGATGTAATCGACTTAATCCATTTGTCTGTCCTTGTTTGTCCCCTCTGTGTTTAGCCCCTTGTGGGTAGTAAAGAAATAAATATCATTCAGTAAGTGCGAAGCAGGCCGGATGCCTTCAAAGAAGTGTCATACTTGCGGAGAATGTATATGTTTCGTAAAACTACCATATGTTAAAGACAGGCTCAATGCCTCAATCCATCTAGTATTCTATGAGGAGAGATTGAATGCACAATTTGCATACTACAAGATACCCGTTAGTAAATTCCTATCTAGGAAAAGTGCAACAGAAAGCAACGATATATGCATGCTAGCTAATTTGGGATGTGTCCTAACGCTCTTACGTAGTGTACTAAATAGTTTGCAGTAATTGTGGTAGATTCTATGTCGAAAACAATATTGAAGAAATCCATAGATGTATTTCATTCCAGAGAAACGTCACTCCCTAGATATCTTGGTGATTATTTTGGTGACTGAACGGATTATTGGGAATTTAAGGATTAAAATGTGTATCCTCAATAGATTAACCACATCGTTTAGTAACAGATTCAAGCTGCCCAAAGAGATTTGTTGTTGTCACAGTTGTTTCTAACTGTAGCAGCCACACCTTCCTGTCCCATATATCTGCAGAGACTGATAACCACCTCTTCGTCACATTTCATTAAGCGGCGTTGAATTGTTTTCTTTTTACTTCTCTCGTTACATTCTTATTTACATTTTGTTTTATATTGGCTTTCTAAAGCAAATTTAGTTCCAACTTCCTCGGAAAGTATAGCCTGATTGATGAACAGCAATAGACAACCAGAAAATTTTACGCAACAGGAGACCAAATACAATGTTATATGTTTGTCCACTGAATGTCACGCATTATTATATTGTAAGATAATTCTAAAGTGTCAGGGAGAAATAGGGCATCTTCGATCAACAGAAGGTATATCTAACTCTCACTTTGAAGGGCATACTTTAGCATTGCAGGCGCAGGGAAACAATGAAATGCATGATACACAATAGAGATAGCAGCACAGATACAAACCTAGATGTAACAACCAATGCAACGTCTGTAGAATTAGTGCTGAAGATGTAATCCATATCACACGCAACTATCTGATAATGTCATCACAACATCATCTGTGAATGAGAAATTATACTGTGGCAATGTAATGGCTAGAAAGAATGTTTCTGCATATAAGTATCTGCTGTAGTGAGGAGGGCATACTCATCCGCTTTTTTTTAAGTATATATGTGAAATGTTCTTCTCAAAGACTCTGTAAAATGTAGGATCACAGAGCAGACATGATGATGAGCGACAGAGAAATAGAAGGGCGCACATTTGTTGAGCAAACTGTGCAGCAGACGTTGGTATGACGATAAAGATAAAGAAAAAAGAAAACGTATATGGCGTAATTATAAGAAATCTACAAATAATCCAAGCGGACTGTAACATCAGGTTTATGGTCATAACTATCACTTACCTTGCCTCATCACTAGTAATAGGAAACTGTGTTTCTCAAATTAAAAAGGACATGACTAATTAAGATATTGCAACTATAAGCCATCAGTGGAACTATGAAAAATATTAGAAAAATATACTAAAATATTAGTGAGAACATTTATACGCATGAAGACTTACACACAAGAATAGATGTTCATATACGTATTAAAATGTGAAGACATCCAATTTCTTACATGATTCTTGCACAGATATACACGCACGTAAGTGTATACATACATAAATACATGCGTAATTGCACATATACATGAATATGTTGTTAATGCTGTCCGGGTCCCAATCAAAGATCCTAAGTTCTGAATTAGAAACTGGCTCTTTCATTTGTAATGAGATATCTGGAAAATGAAACGAGAACATATATACAAATACATACACATGTACGTACCTATACACCTATGTATGTATATATGTATACATGTATGTATGTATGTATGTATGTATGTATGTACGGTCATATATATTGGCTAAACTGGCAATATGACCATTCCGAAATATAATATATATACATATGAGATATATAGAAAATGAAGCGAAAACATATATACATATACATACACATATACGTACATATACACATATGTATATATGTATACATGTATACGTACATATACATATATGTATGTATATATGTATACATGTATGTATGTATGTACGCACATACATGCATACATGTATACATATATACATACATATGTGTATGTGTACGTATATGTGTATGTACATACGCACATACGTACACATACATACACACATACATACACATCGACATACATACAGATAAACATACGTACATACATACATACATAAATGCATACATACATACATACATACATACATACATACATACATACATAGTTACACACACTCAGATGAAAAAGAAGAGATTTAACAAGAGGAAGAAAGAGATAAAGTTCGAGAGGAAAGGCAGAGGAAGAGAGACACAAACACAGAGAATGTGTGTGCGTTTATGTGTGTGTGTCCGTGTTTGTGCGCGCGCGTGTGTGTGTGTATGTGTATGTGTGTGTGTGAGTGTGTGTGTTTATGCGTTGATGAGTGTGCATGCGCGAGTAGTTTTCGGTTAGTGTTTCTGTGTATATGCTACGAAGTACACTGTAAAGAAACAGTGTCTGAGGCTAATTGATTGATTGAGTGGTCGCTGTGGTTTCTGACGATAGTAACAGAGTCTCCAAGGAGCTGTCAGAAAACAGAAGACATTGCAACAACAACGACTAAGTGAAAGAGGAAGGGAAGGAATGGAGGTGAGAGTGTTGGAAGAAGAAGAAGAAGAAGAAGAAGAAGAAGAAGAAGAAGAAGAAGAAGAAGAAAAATGAGGGAAGTTGAGAACTATAAAGATGTAAAATGAGAAGAAAAAAAAAGCGTATATTGTGGCTATGATGATGGTGATTGTGGCTGTTATGATGGTGGTCGTGAAAGTGGTACAGCTATTGTTGCTGTTATTGTGGTAGTCCTGGTGGTAGTGCTGGTGGCCTTGGTAGTGGAAGTAGTGCAGGTGCTAGTGATAGTGTGGTGTTGTTTGTTGATGAAGATGCTGTTGGTGGTAATGGGGGTGCTGGTATTGGCTGTGGCAACAGTGATGTGGTGGTGGTGGTGATGATGATGATGATGATGATGATGATGATGATGATGATGATGATGATGATGATGACGACAATAGTAGTGGTGGTGGTGGCGGTGTTCATGATATGGGTGATGGTGGTGATGGTGAGGTCGGTGACGGTGAAGATAACGGTGACGTCAACGACAACGACGACGATGAGGACGACGAAGATGATGATGAGGATACTGAGGAGCAGGACAAGAAGGAAGATGATGATGGTTGGTGTGATGATCATGAATACATACATCATCATCGTCATCATTTTCACAATCATCATCATCATCATCATTACTATCATCAGTTTCATCATCTTCCTCATCGTGTCGATGAAACAGAAGAATGAAGAAAAAGGAGTAGGAGGTGACAAACAGCAATGGGCGCCGCACTGATATAATAATATTTAAGAGATCGCTGAGAGTGGATGGACGCGTTAGGATGTGTAGGGCATGACTGCGGGGTTGAGAGTATCGGTTGAGAGGACCAACTAACGAGACCAAATTGACTGATGCCTCATTTGACATGAGGAAAAAATATAATCAAGATGCGATGGGAGAAAGTGTGTGCTTAAACGTCACTTTTTCATAATACACAGACATATATACAGGCATACGTATATATAGACAGATAAATAGAAAGATAGACAGATAGATCGTTAGATAGATCGTTAGATAGATCGTTAGATAGATAGATAGATAGATAGATAGATAGATAGATAGATAGATAGATAGATAGATAGATAGATAGATAGATAGATAGATAGATAGATAGATAGATAGATAGATAGATAGATAGATAGATAGATAGATAGATAGATAGATAGATAGATAGATGCATGCATAAAAGTATACCATGTGTACGAGCTTTTGTGTCCATTGCCGTGTGCTACGTCGCTGAGAGAGTGTCTACAGGTATTGATATAATGTTATCTACACACGCATATCCCCCACAAAGATATAATAAGAGTGCGTGTGTATATATATATATATATATGCTGGGATGTATGTATATATGTATATCTATATACATATATATGCATGTGTGTGTGTCGTATGTATGAATATGCGTAGATGTATGTATGTATGTGTGTATTTTTGTACATATATGCATTAACAATGCGTACATGATACGTGTGAATGTATGTATATGTATGCATTAACTGACACACACATACAGATGCTCAAGTATACAACTTCTTTTAACTCTCATATCAGCAGTTGTCGAGTAACAAGGGAAAGTAACTCTGATATACACGTTTCTGGCGATCTTCTTCGCGTCTTTGACATTAATAAAGTTTATTTTGTCCCATGACATTCATTCTCTCACTTTTATATATTTTGTTAACGGATACTGAAACTAATGAGGTGTGCATATAAGAGAATGAAAGTGACTTTCTGCGATAAAGTGAGCGAAGGGGAGAGAGACAGACAGAGCGACTGAGTGGGAAACACAGAGACAGAGAGAGAGAGAGACAGAAAGAAGCAGAGAAAAAAAGATGGATGCGAAGTAATGATGGAAGAATGGGAGAAGAGTAATGGAGAAGGCAAAAATAGGTGAAGGGTGACAGCGGAGAAGGATATAAAGGATGGGAAGTAGTGTAGGAGTGTACAGAGGATAAAGTTGGAGGAAGGCGAATCTTTAAGACAGAAAGTGAAAGTGAAAGTGGATAGAACAAAGTGAAGAAACTATGACGCCGCTTATGATTAGTAAGAGAGGGATGAAAGAATGCGATTGATAGATTGATAGACAAACAGGGAGACACAGAGAAAAAACAGACAGACATACAGACAAATAGATATAGATAGATAGATAGATAGATAGATAGATAGATAGATAGATAGATAGATAGACAGACAGACAGACAGACAGATAGATAGATAGATAGATAGATAGATAGATAGATAGATAGATAGATAGATAGATAGATAGATAAATAGATAGATAAATAGATAGATAGATAGATAGACAGACAGACAGACAGACAGACAGACAATGGATAGATAGAGAGATTGATAGAGATAGATAGACTATCTGACAGACAGACAATAGATAGATAGATGCATACGTAGAATAGATAGACAATACATACGTACGTACATACACACACATACATACATAATACATACGTACATAAATAATTACATATATACATATATACTTGAATGAGTGCATACACGGATAGATGGATGGAGAGATAGTTAAAAAGGAGCAGATACAAACATAGGTATTAACAGTCTATGCTCGTATAAACTGACAAACACAATACAGTTTAATATATAAATAAGGAGAGAAGAAGAAAAAAGGGAAGAAAGAGTGAAATTGCTCTCCTCCACACACAAACATATATATATGTGTGTGTGTATGCGTATATATATATATATATATATATATATATATATAATATATCTATATATAATATATCTATATATATATATATATTATATATATATTATATATTACATCACATATATATATATAATCGAAGGAAGACCTAAATTTTTCACTCGTAGAAGAAAGCTTTAATTTGTAGAAAGAATTCCAAAGAGGGAAATAGTGGGAGAAATGGCGTGAGTGAACCGGATATTCCATAAACTTAAGCGGTTTCCTATTGCTGAACCTCTAACCTATAATTCAGGATGAACAGATTATATGGTCTGTGCGAACTTCCCAACATGCTGTCATCGAAGTTTCGACCGGATGTAGAATACAAAGATTATTTGGAGTGGAGGACAGTGTTGACTCAACCACAGTTATCAAGACCAATTGATGGCTGCTTGAGATCTACAGATGAAATAGGTAGATGTACGGGCAGTATTCACGTGTGTTTGTGCGCGCGCGCGTGTGTGTGTGTGTGTGTGTGTCTAGTTGGAGGAGGGGAACGCGCGTGTGTGTGTGTATTGTTCGTGGTAAATATACGCATGCAAGTATCATGTATGCATCTATAAGTATGCGTATGTAGTAAACACATTTCGAGCCAAGGGAATCGATGTATATATGTATATGCACGCATATATATATATATATATATATACATACATACATACATATATAATATATATATATGTATATATTTATATATATATATATATATAAATACACACACCTGTATGCATATATGTTATATATATGTGTGTGTATATATAGATATATGTATACGTATGCGTATACATATATCTATTCACACACCTGTACGCACATATGTTATATGTGTGTGTGTATATATGTATATAGCTATATGTATACGTATGCGAATATATATACACATACACACACACTCACTCATACATACACACACATATACACATATATGCATGTGTGTGTATTTGTACAGGTATAAAAGATGCAGTATGGCGCTGCTGTTTACATGTGGTTACATAGCTCGCAATACGCACTGTCTTGGGCTCCCGTAGTGCGTTCTGTACATGTTTAGAAACAGATGATGCATTTATACCGTGGTTTCCGATGACGATCGCAGTGTCGAAGTATATGGACACTAGCGCGCGCGTTGTTTTTGTATTTGTGAGCACGTGTGTGTGTGTGTGTGTGTGTGTGTGTGTTGTGTGTGTGTTTGTAATAGACTAACAGACAGAAAAGCAGAAAGACAGACAGAGAGACAGACAGACTGACTGACAGACAGACAGACAGATAGACAGATAGACAGATAGATAGATAGATAGATAGATAGATAGATAAGTTTCTTTATTGGCCACACAGGGCTGCACACAGATGGGACAAGTTACAAGGTAGAGCTTTTCTTTTGGGGGATGAAAAAAACAAAAAAACAAAAGAAACAACAGAAAAAAAAGAAAAGGGGTTTTCGATCAAGAGGGATCGTAAAAGGGAAGAAAAGAACAAAAAAAATAAAATAAAATAAAAAATAAAAGATAGATAGATAGATAGATAGATAGATAGATAGATAGATAGATAGATAGATAGATAGATAGATAGATAGATAGATAGATAGATAGATAGATAGTCAGGTAGGTAATTGGATGGACACCCCGAATATACATCGATCTTATCTAACCTACAATCTATATCATCCCATTAAACACCCTAGTATATATACAATATACAATTCTATTTCACTCATGATGCTATTAGAGACAGAAGAAAGTTAGTAGTACATGCGAACTATTAGTGTGGTATAATAAAACAAATGTTTTTGTGAACGCGAACACTCAGGCGTCTGTTTGCGTTTAGAGATACCCACAACGCTGCTTTATTGCATTCTGACCAAATTGGACGTTATTTACCACGATTTAGCGGAGTCATGTTAAATAATAAGTATATCTTAGCGAAGATCTACCACCTCTCTTTGTAACGGTGTCGTATTCTGCGTTGGTTGTTTTGATTTTTTATGGTTCTCCAAATCTATGAGCCTCTTCTCCTATAAAAGTCTGGAATAAATAGCAGAACTCTTGTAAATACTATTTGTGACTCAGCATCTCTGCTCCGAGGAATTTTGTCTCATGTGGCCTTAATCAAATTATAGACTCAGGCATGTCTGTGTTGTTATAAAATTCGATTTGCAGCTATGCAACTTCTGGTCTGATTCTGATGAGCAGTAGCCTGGGTGTCATCAGCCCATAGGTGCATAACACTGCATCAATGAAAGCTCTGAGGGTGAAATTTAGTTGCTGGGAATGACGTAGAAAAAAAACCATCTGAGCAAGCATTCATTTTTCTTAGTTGTAGACATAATGCTTCAGCTGCTAAATTATCATCTGGGCCTTAGATGCTTTTAGGTACTTACACTCTGTTATAAGCTTTCTTGTCATATACCTGAGAATAATCCGTAATCCTTTCCAATCACGTTTCTTGAAGGTCCCTGGAAAACACACAACAATAATAATAATAATAATAATACAGAGTATCTCAACAGGCATGATAGAGCTGCACAATATATTCACTGGGTAATTTGTAAAAACCTGGATTTGCCCCATGAAAAAAACTGGTGGGAACACAATCCACCTCCAGTGCTTGAAAATGACCACATCTCACTCTTCTGGAACTTCACCATTCAAACTGACAGGAAGATAGATGCAAATAGGCCAGACATCATATTGAAAGACTTCAGACAAAAAACATGCCTCCTCATTGATATGACTGTCCCAATCGACGTAAACGTATCTGTCAGGACCTAACTGAAACTGAGCAAATGTAAAGATCTGGAAATAGAAATCAGCAAAATGTGGAACCTGAAGACTGGTTCTCTGTTGTCATAGATGCCCTGGGAATGATAGCAAAAGGGGCTGATTGCTACCTAACTCAGATACCAGGAAACCCAAAAATGGCAGAAATTCAAAAGATAGTGCTCATGGTAACTGCTCATATCCTACGCAAATTACTTTCTATGTAATCTCAAGTTTTAAAACAAACATAATTTTCGTATGGTTTTTTAGGCATTCACTAATACAACACTGAGTACAAAACCAAATATATGGCACCCTAGGCATAACACCAACACGAACTTCCAACTTGTTGTCTCTTGAGGTCTCTGGGTGAGACTTGGAGCCAGCTTGTGCAAATGTAAAACAAAAGTCAAACATAGTATAATAATAATAATAATAATAATAATAATAATATAATAATAATAATAATAATATTAATAATAATAATAATAATAATAATAATAATAACAATAATAATAATGTCAATAATATTAATAATAATAATGATGCACTGCTGAATCCGGAATTAGTTGCCGTATTTATCAAGAAGTTAGTAAACACTCTATCACATGCACATAGAAACAGACATACCATTTATACATCTGTTTATGTGAGCGTGTATGTGTTTGTGTGCATATGGATGTGAGTGTGTGTGTGTGGTGTGTGTGTGTGTGTGTGTGGTGTGTGTGTGTGTGTCTGTGAGTGCTTGTATTTGTGTAACAAGAAAAGCACATAAAGTCAACTCAGCAGGTGAAACAGTAAGTAGTCAGATTATTTGCCAGCCGAGTGGTCAGGTAATAGCTATATCATTAAGCATTGCACTGTTTGCTTTCAATGATGTTTATAAAGTTATTGCATTACTTTGTTTCTTTTTTTTGTGTGTTTTTTCCCCCCTCTCTGTTGTTTGATTGCAAATTTTTTGTTTGATTCTAGTTTATTGTTCTTTAGTTTTGTTTCGTATTGTTTAACTTTTATTACCTTCGCAGTTATTTAACTTCATTGAAGTCCATATATTTTCAAATAGACGCTTTTTCAACGCTACCAAGATAAAAATATCTTAATGTAATAAACATAGCCGTTGTAGTTATTGCTGTTTTGTGCCCCATATCAACGTCGATCCAGCAAACCGATTACCAACAGCAATATAACCGTGATCTTCTTAGCGGTTTTTTTAGTGGGTAACTAAGACTATATTATGCAATGTGCCTTACAATTTTAAGAAGTTAGAATATGATTGTAGGAGATTTGGTTGCTATTTATAACAGTTCAAATGAACGCTTAGCGGTTCCTTCGAAGGATCTGGTGTGATTCAAAGGAGATTTGGAAACAGTTCAAGTGATCGTGTAACGGATTGCTCATAAATGAGGCTTTGATATCAGTAACAGTTTGTTACTATTTCTGGCATGTTTTCTAAAAACATTTACTGCTTCATTGAATATTTGTTTCTGTTAGCGACGTATTGACTGCCTTTCAAATTGTGCTTCTTGTAAGATTCACCTCACCATTACTGGTAATAGAACTCTTATCATGTATTCGCTGCTATAAGACCAGCAAGCGTCTTTTAAGTGCTTAATGACCACTGTGAATCGTCACCCTCGGGATTCAAATCTTTAACTCAGATACTTGCCTAATAAAGTCAGGCATATATTAACATAGGTCTTAATAAATTATTCCCAATATTTATTCAGTGACTAGAGCAGCAAAGTTACAATCTAATTACTACATTAAATTTCTAGAAACGATAAACTAAATTTGGCCCAAATTTGAATACAGAAAAAAAGAACATATAACCAACAATAACCATCTTAAAGCAAGTACTCTGTATACATATTAATGCTCATATATTCATCTAAGGATTTTGCTGCACACAAAATCACTCATATTCACACACACACACACACACACACACACACACACACATATATATATATATATACACATAAAGAGAAAGTTTACGAAAATGTATTAGTATAGCGCTCAGGAATAGAAAAAGTATTTTACGTTTCGAGCCTACGCTCTTCGACAGAAAGATACACAGAAAAAAACAAGGAGAGAAAAAAGATGCGTGTAGGAGCTAACGATCTAACATGGCGTCCTCATATATATATATATATATATATATATACATACATACACACCGACATATGCTCACATACACACACATATGTATGTGTGCGTATTTATGTATAGATATATATATACACATACCTATATGCATACATACAAACGTGCATACATACATACATACATACATACAAGCACATAGTATGCATATATTGTAAAGGGGAAATTATTGAATAGAGCTAAGTGTGCTAGGGCTTCCTAATTCCAGTTTTTCTAAGTACTAGTTAAAAAGGGTACAGTTACAAGTGATTTATTACAAGGAAGAACTAGTATAACATTGAATTAAGAATGGGAAAATAGACAAGAAGGCGGACGCGGAGGCTGTACGATCTATGTAAAGTGTGATAAAAACATTAAAAAAATATATATATTAGCAAATAAGTAACTAACAAACACTTTCCAAACAATTTTGAATTTTAAGAAATGTCTAATTTATATGTTTATAGAACCATCTAAAATGTTTCAAATCTAGGTTATAAAGTTCGAAAAGTTATATGTGTGATTTAAAATATATTACTAGAACGAACTAAACATTTCAGATATACCTTATTTTAACGTGTTTAAGTTACCCTCCTGTATAAGGAACTCCCTACTTTTGGGGGCTTAAAATTTGGGAAAAAGGTTTTGTAAGGGATTACAAAACTATCCATGTATAAGAAACACCCATATTTTTTAAGCCTAATTTTTGACAAAAAAGGGTTTCTTATACACGTTAAAATACGGTAATTTTAATTAAAATGTATGTGTAGGTGTTTAAAATGTAATTTTTAGAGATCAGTGTGTCAGATGGTTAGGAATGTAAAACCGGAGGAAATGCCATTCAGCATTTTGACCGGCGCAGTAATAATCCTACCAGCTTAAGGGGTGATTTTAATGAGAAGAGTAGGGAATAGATAAGAAAGACAAATCTAAAAGGTGTATGAAAAGGTAATTCATAATCGTGAACAATAAAATCATTTTGATAAAGAAATGTAAATAAGTTAATAAAGTAGTAAGACATTAATTAAATGATGAATTCTCTGTGTAAGAGACTGAAATTCACTAAAGATAATTAATGTCGGTAAATCATAAAAGTATTTAATTACTAGTATCTTTCTACGAGTAAAACTGAGTGTACTAAGTTATAATTTCAAGAAGTAAATTTTTCTCTTTTAATATATATATATATATATATATATATATATTATATAATATATAGTGAGGTTTTGTAATAGATATTTTAAAGTGTTTGCGTATATGTGTCTGTGGATGGGTAGGTATGTGTGTTTATGTGTGTGCGTATGTGCGTGTTTACAAACAAAACAAGTGTGTAGTTTATATTTATTGAGAATCAGTAATTGATTCATTTTATTATTACTCAGAATTTCAAACACGTAAGATACAGTCGTGATCTGTTAGTATGCGGTGAAAGGAAAAACGTGCAATACACTTGATCAGCGATTTTCATTGGTCGAAGTGGGTCATGAAATCAGATATTTTGCAGGTTAATCTGATTGACTATTACGGTGCAAGATTATCCAATCCACACGTATGACAGCCAAAAACATTACTACTCAACGAAGCTCTCAATATTTGGTGAATATCAATGTGAGCAACAGCACTAGAAAACTTGCATTTCGGTAACTTCTTGACGTCTTCAAGTTCAGACTAAAATCTATAATCATTGTGTGTGTGTGCGTGACGGGTTCTCTCGTCGAAGACGACGTGTGAGCATTCAGCTTTTGCCGAACGACCTGCACAAATGATTTGCTTATAGTGATCAAATGCTCGTGTCACACATTAGCTCACTCACTCCATCAAATCGACGTTGACGCAGCAGCTGTCGAAGTGATCGCAGAACAACTCGAGATTAAGTGTTTTGCTCAAGAACACAACGTACCACCCGGTCCGGGAATTGAAATCACGATCGCTACAGCAACACCCTAATCACTAAGTGAGTGGAACACTCTAGCCTCTAGGCCATGTGCTCTCACATATATATGCATGTGGTGTGTGTGTGTGTGTGTGTGTGTGTGTGTGTGTGTGTGCATATATATTATATATGTATATATGTACACATATATATTTATGTATATGATGTATTTATCTCAATATATTACACACACACATACACATACTCTCTCTCTCTCTTTCTCACACACACAAATATAACCTTAAACATACATAGATATGGATATGTGATGTAAACATATTTGAAACACACACCTTGTCACACAGGTTTGCTTCTGTACATCTTTTTACTCGTATTTATCATGTATAGGTTTGCCTTTTTCTTACCTATCTATCATAATAAATAAATAACCGAACAGCCAACAAGACAGATGGGCGAGAATCAGTTTGACTTAGCCAACAAGCAATACGCTTTGGCATCATGAAACAATCCAACAGCCAGTCAAATAATCGTCAGTATATACATGCATCAATATATCTGGCAAACTATCAAGCCAGATATGATTTATTTTAACCGCCTTCCTTACAGAATATTACCGTCAACATTTCTAAAGAATCCACTTCTGTTCACGTCTATAACATTCTTTTTTTTTTTCCTACCCATCATTCATTTATCAACAGCTCTCTCCTATTCTCAACTGTCAATCTACATATTCAGCTACACAAGAACATTCCTGCAAATATCTCCCAAACAATCTCTT
>NW_021832775.1:0-7500 GCF_006345805.1 Octopus sinensis
AGATTAAAGCTGAAAGAGTCGTTCAATATCTGTTTAACTGGACCCTATTTTTTTATTACCCACAAGGGGCTAATCATAGAGGGGATAAACAGGGACAGACAAATGGATTAAGTCGATTACATCAGCCCCAGTGCGTAACTGGTACTTAATTTGTCGACCCCGAAATAATTCAAAGGCAAAGTTGACCTCGGCAGAATGTGAACTCAGAATGTAGCGGCAGACAAAATACCACAAAGCATTTCGACCGATGTGCTAACGTTTCTGCCAGCTCACCGCCTTTAAACGGACACTATTAACGGATCAAAAAGATATTCAATATGTTCTCTCCAAAAACTATGCCTCTTAAAGGAATTTAGGGCCTCCATCGACAAAGTAAATTTCAGGAACGAGATTATTTTTATGCATGTCCACATTGCAAGAAATACATCTTGCTGGAACTTTAAAATAGGGCACAGAAACATTATAAACAATTAAAGTCTAACTTACAGCTTTTAGACGTTTGTTAACAGTAACATTGGTTAGTCACTGGTGTTTTTCTTTTCGTTTTCTTCACTATTTAAAATGCCATCTTCATAAAAAGCAACTGAGGAAGGGTCTTGTTCTCAGCCGGAAAAATGGCGAAATATGTGTGTATATACACATATATATATACGTATATATATATAAATAATTTTAAATAATTCGAAAATGTAGACAACTTTAGATCAACAAATCAACTGGACAGCATCTGTATCTTATTATTATTATTTAATACAGAACATGACGTAAGATAGCATTTATGCGACATAACAATTCTTACGGCCGTTTCCGCTTCGGATGTCAGTCAGTGCCTACAAAAGAATTCCGAAAATAATATTCTTCATATTCTTAGGATATTCGGAATAGAACATGCAGATTCATTATATATATATATATATATATATATATATATATATATATATATATATATATATATAATATGTCTGTGTGTGGATATATATATATATATATTTTATTAATCAATATAGGGTGGAAAAAATTCTGTAGAATTTCTTGCCACCAGCGGCCTAGTGGGAAAAAAATAAATAGTCATAGACCATTTATAAGTTCAACATCACAATCAAGGAACGGCCATAATAGGCCATTCACCCACTAGAAATAACAGCCAAAGCTTCAACCGCAAAAATAACATTAATTCCGCAAACCAGGAGAAAATTAAAAAAACATTTACCCTGTAATTCTTATACGATGCACCGTTGCATCTATTGTTTAATGGTTAAACTAACCTGATTAAATTAAATCAAGCCAATCTTCCATAGGCCCTTAGATTCGTCAGTAAGAAATAGCCAGAAAGGAACAGATATTTTCACGAGGCACTTCTGTCCCTGCCTCGGCAATATCTGACCTAAAATTTTCAAATCATCGCACTCGCGCCAAATTTATCGGCAGCAAATAAATATAAGCCGCCGATTCCATTACGGAATCAACCAGAAAATTCATAATTAATCAATATAGGGTGGCAAAAAAATTCTGTAGAATTTCTTTGCCACCAGCGGCCTAGTGGGGGAAAAAATTAAATAGTCATAGACCATTTATAAGTTCAACATCAAATCAAGGAACGGCCATAATAGGCCATTTACCAACTAGAAATAACAGCCAAAGCTTCAACCGCCAAATAACATTAATTCCGCAAACCAGGAGAAAATTAAAAAAACATTTACCCTGTAATTTCTTATACGATGCACCGTTTCATCTATGTTTAATGGTAAACTAACCTGATAAATTAAATCAAGCCAATCTTCCATAGGCCCTTAGATTCGTCAGTAAGAAATAGCCAGATCGGAACAGATATTTTACGAGGCACTTCTGTCCTGCCTCGGCAATATCTGACCTAAAATTTTCAAATCATCGCACTCGCGCCAAATTATCGGCAGCAAATAAATATAAGCCGCCGATTCCATTACGGAATCAACCAGAAAGTTCATATTAATCAATATAGGGTGGCCAAAAAAAATTCTGTAGAATTTCTTTGCCACCAGCGGCCTAGTGGGAAAAAAATAAATAGTCATAGACCATTTATAAGTTCAACATCACATCAAGGAACGGCCATAATAGGCCATTCACCCACTAGAAATACAGCCAAAGCTTCAACCGCAAAATAACATAATTCCGCAAACCAGGAGAAAATTAAAAAAACATTACACTGTAATTTCTTATACGATGCACCGTTTCATCTATTGTTTAATGGTAAACTAACCTGATTAAATTAAATCAAGCCAATCTTCCATAGCCCTTAGATTCGTCAGTAAGAAATAGCCAGATAGGAACAGATATTTTCACGAGGCACTTCTGTCCCTGCCTCGGCAATATCTGACCTAAAATTTTCAAATCATCGCACTGGGCGCATTTATCGGCAGCAAATAAATATAAGCCGCGATTCCATTACGGAATCAACCAGAAAATTCATAATTAATCAATATAGGGTGGCAAAAAATTCTGTAGAATTCTTTGCCACCAGCGGCCTAGTGGGAAAAAATTAAATAGTCATAGACCATTTATAAGTTCAACATCACAATCAAGGAACGGCCATAATAGGCCATTCACCCACTAGAAATAACAGCAAAGCTTCAACCGCAAAATAACATTAATTCCGCAAACCAGGAGAAAATTAAAAAAACATTTACCCTGTAATTTCTTATACGATGCACCGTTTCATCTATGTTTAATGGTAAACTACCTGATTAAATAAATCAAGCCAATCTCCATAGGCCCTTAGATTCGTCAGTAAGAAATAGCCAGATCGGAACAGATATTTTCACGAGGCACTTCTGTCCCTGCCTCGGCAATATCTGACCTAAAATTTTCAAATCATCGCACTCGCGCCAAATTTATCGGCAGCAAATAAATATAAGCCGCCGATTCCATTACGGAATCAACCAGAAAGTTCATAATTAATCAATATAGGGTGGCAAAAAATTCTGTAGAATTTCTTTGCCACCAGCGCCTAGTGGGAAAAAATTAAATAGTCATAGACCATTTATAGTTCAACATCACAATCAAGGAACGGCCATAATAGCCATTCACCCACTAGAAATAACACCCAAAGCTTCAACCGCAAAATAACATTAATTCCGCAAACCAGGAGAAAATTAAAAAAACATTTACCTGTAATTTCTTATACGATGCACCGTTTCATCTATTGTTTAATGGTAAACTAACCTGATTAAATTAAATCAAGCCAATCTTCCATAGGCCCTTAGATTCGTCAGTAAGAAATAGCCAGATCGGAACAGATATTTTCACGAGGCACTTCTGTCCCTGCCTCGGCAATATCTGACCTAAAATTTTCAAATCATCGCACTCGCGCCAAATTTATCGGCAGCAAATAAATATAAACCGCCGCGATCCATACGGAATCAACCAGAAAGTTCATAATTAATCAATATAGGGTGGCAAAAAATTCTGTAGAATTTCTTTGCCACCAGCGGCCTAGTGGGAAAAAATTAAATAGTCATAGACCATTTATAAGTTCAACATCACAATCAAGGAACGGCCATAATAGGCCATTCACCCACTAGAAATAACAGCCAAGCTTCAACCGCAAAATAACATTAATTCCGCAAACCAGGAGAAAATTAAAAAAACATTTACCCTGTAATTTCTTATACGATGCACCGTTTCATCTATTGTTAATGGTAAACTAACGTGATTAAATTAATCAAGCCAATCTTCCATAGGCCCTTAGATTCGTCAGTAAGAAATAGCCAGATAGGAACATATTTTCACGAGGCACTTCTGTCCCTGCCTCGGCAATATCTGACCTAAAATTTTCAAATCATCGCACTCGCGCCAAATTTATCGGCAGCAAATAAATAAAGCCGCCGATTCCATTACGGAATCAACCAGAAATTCATAATTAATCAATATAGGGTGGCAAAAAATTCTGTAGAATTTCTTTGCCACCAGCGGCCTAGTGGGAAAAAATTAAATAGTCATAGACCATTTATAAGTTCAACATCACAATCAAGGAACGGCCATAATAGGCCATTCACCCACTATTAATGTTATTTTGCGGTTGAAGATTTGGCTGTTATTTCTAGTGGGTGAATGGCCTATTATGGCCGTTCCTTGATTGTGATGTTGAACTTATAATGGTCTATGGAAGATTGGCTTGATTTAATTTAATCAGTTAGTTTACCATTAAAAAACATAGATGAAACGGTGCACCGTATAAGAAATTACAGGGTAAATGTTTTTTTAATTTTCTCCTGGTTTGCGGAATTAATGTTATTTTGCGGTTGAAGCTTTGGCTGTTATTTCTAGTGGGTGAATGGCCTATTATGGCCGTTCCTTGATTGTGATGTTGAACTTATAAATGGTCTATGACTATTTAATTTTTTCCCACTAGGCCGCTGGTGGCAAAGAAATTCTACAGAATTTTTTTGCCACCCTATATTGATTAATTATGAATTTTCTGGTTGATTCCGTAATGGAATCGGCGGCTTATATTTATTTGCTGCCGATAAATTTGGCGCGAGTGCGATGATTTGAAAATTTTAGGTCAGATATTGCCGAGGCAGGGACAGAAGTGCCTCGTGAAAATATCTGTTCCGATCTGGCTATTTCTTACTGACGAATCTAAGGGCCTATGGAAGATTGGCTTGATTTAATTTAATCAGGTTAGTTTACCATTAAACAATAGATGAAACGGTGCATCGTATAAGAAATTACAGGGTAAATGTTTTTTTTAATTTTCTCCTGGTTTGCGGAATTAATGTTATTTTGCGGTTGAAGCTTTGGCTGTTATTTCTAGTGGGTGAATGGCTTATTATGGCCGTTCCTTGATTGTGATATATATATATATATATGTAAGTGGAGGCGCAATGGCCCAGTGGTTAGGGTAGCGGACTCGCGGTCGTAGGCTCGCGGTTTCGATTCCTAGACCGGCGTTGTGAGTGTTTATTGAGCGAAGACACATAAAGCTCCACGAGGCTCCGGCAGGGTGGTGGTTGCGATCCCTGCTGTACACTTTCGCCACAACTTTCTCTCACTCTTTCTTCTGTTGGCCTGCTCGCTTAGCCAGCGAGGTGGCGTCATTTGAAGGCTAAAACACTGCGAAGCGCATTGTGACCAGCGATGTGTAGCTACATCTGATAGCCTGGTCGGTCACGGGGATCACGGTGATGTATGTATAGAGAAAGAGAGAACGAGAGAGAGAGAGGTGTACTTGCATAGCAAGTGACTTGCTCTGAGATCGTGTGCTGGAACGAAAGCAATTGCAGCGTGGAAGGTGTTTATAAGTGATTTAAGAAACACACAAAATCCGTTAGATTCACTTCAACATTTAAATTGAAATTGTCAAAATTCAAAATTCTGTGCACCACGGAATTTTATCAGTGAACAGGTCGCGGTCTCAAAGCGACGGAAATATTTTTACAAATTCAATTTAAATGTTGAAGTGAATTACAGATTTTGTGTGTTTCTTAAATGGCTTATAAACACCTTCCACGCATCAATTGTTTTCGTATAAATATATAGTTTCGAAATTCTGTGAATGTATATAGATCAGTATATCAGTTGAATAACGTTTAATCATAGTCTGGTTTTTACGTTTTTTATTATGGAATTTTAACAAAATTAGCGCTTTCACACATGATGTACTCATCAGATTTCAAATGTGTTAAACTGACAGTTGAGTTCTTATCAACTTTAGTACCTCTTAGAGCAGTCCAACCAGCTGAGTTTTAGAATATCCTTTTGATCAATCCGCATGCTCATAAAAATCATGGTTTTCCAGGCATACCGATATTCTATAACATATTTATATTTATTAATCCAGATTATTAACTGGTTGTTATATTATTGCTGTTATTTCATTTCAGAACAGATTCGAACATTATAATAAATCGTTTTACTTTTATCTTCCTTCCAACCTCACTTGCGTCATGTAGTTTGTGTAAAGGAAAAATTATATACATTTTCTAACCACATGCCTCTATATGTTTGCTCGGTGTTCCGGATTTCTTGTCTGTGGACTCGTGAGCGTTCCGATAATGCATTCTCTGTTTCGCCTACATATAATAACTCGCAATTCGGACATTTAAGGCAGTAGATCAACTTTCTGCTTTTCAGTTCATATCTGAATTTGCGAAAATCTGTTCATTTTCTTGTTCTAATGGATCTACATATATGAGTGTATTGACACGTTCCACATCTGTTATCATTACACTTCGATACTATTAATGCAAAACCGCCATTTTTAAGAGTATGCGGATTGATCAAAAGATATTTTTTAAAATTCACATGGTTGGAGCGTTCTAAGAGGTGCTACAGTTGTCAAGAACTCAACTGTCAGTTAAACACATTTGAAATCTGATGCGTACATCATGTATGAAAGCGCTAAATATGTTAAAATACCAAAATATAAAGTGTTAAAACCACACTAAGTTTTAACTTTATTCCACTGATTTATAAATATATATATATATGCGTGTGAGTGTGTGTGTGTGTGTGTATGTATGTATTAATTATATATATATAATAGAAATATAAAATTTCTAAATATATCAGAGAGATATAAGCAGTGGTGGTACGATTGAGCAGTTGTATACTGTCAACTTAACGTGAAAGTCCCATAAAGGGAATCACACCACCGCTATTTAGCCCTTGGAAGCAACATCGCTTCCTGTTCGCCTTGACACATTTCCTGTGTCCTTATGTTTACACGGGGGAGACAAGCTCCCCCATCTAGCTAAGCCTGCAACCAGAGACTAGTTTCTGAGTCTTGGCTCGTCATCAGTATGGAGTAGCATGGCTTACTAGCCGTAGATACCTGTCTAGACATTGTAAACATATATAATTCCAGTGAAATAAATCCACTGATCACAAAAAATAGAAATGTTAAGTTTCTAAATATCTCAGAGAGATATAAGCAGTGGTAACACGATAGAGCAGTTACAAACTGTCAACATAACGGGACGGTCCCATAAAGGGAATCACGCACCGCTATTTAACCCTAAGAAGCATCAACACTTCCTGTCAGCCTTGACACATTTCCTCTGTCCTTATGTTTACAAGGGGGAGACAAGCACCCCCATCCAGCTATGCCATATGTGCGCGACATGGTGATCTCATATCAAGATAAACTGCACATGACCTTACAGGTGGGGGTCCCAGTTAGAATTTTCCTTTGGTCGAGTAAACCATCCCGCTTGAAACGATCCCTGAATAAGGGTTAAGAATGTTGAACGAAACACACATGTTTTCAGAGGTGAATTATCCAAAGCCCAAAGAATCCCTCTCAATACATAGCCATGATGCTGACCCACAATTTCTGCTTGTGATCAGAGTTGCACATATGGCCAGCCACTAAGGGACATGCTCAACTGGTTAAGGTCAAGCAAATGGCAAGCAAATCTGTGGTATTGAGCAGAATATTTGCTGTAGCCCATATTTTATACCAAGACAAAACAATGTACACGATAACACTTTCAATCAGTTAAGATTAGAAGCCATGAGAGC
>NW_021832775.1:10000-22500 GCF_006345805.1 Octopus sinensis
TTTCGCCAGTACGCTTCCCATCACGTCTTTTTATAGTTTCTTTTTTTCACACACACTCTCTTTCGTACTCTTTCTCTCTCTCTGCCTCTCCCCTCTCTCTCTGCCTCTCCCCTCTCTCTCTCTCGCGCTCTCTATCTCTCACGCTCTCTCACTCTCTTTCTCTCTTATACACACAATTAACTAAACTGGGCACCAATTACACACCACCCTTCTAATTTCTACCTTCATATTCAACGTATATTTTCCTCTATTGTTATCTATCTATCCATCTATCTATCTATCTATCAATCTATCTATTATCTATCTATCTTCTATCTATCTATCTATCTATCTATCTATCTATCAATATATTATATATATATATATATATATTATATATATATGCATATAAACAGTGGTGTAGCTAGGGTGTGACAAGCAGGGTAGATGCCCTGGTCGCCACTTAGAGGGTATCGCAATTTTGGCCAAGATCATTTTGTAATTAAGCCATTAAAAAAAAAATTGGTCGGCCTGGCGGCGCAATTTTAGTGCTTACTCGGCGCAATTTTCCCTAGTTACGCCCCTGCATATATATATATCTATATATACATACATATATGTATGTGTATTGTGTTTGAATTATATGTATATATATATATACACATGTGTGTGTGTGTGAAAGCACGTTTCTTGGTGGTTAGAAAATTGATGTTACGATCGCTAGACTGTGGGTTCGAGTTCGGTCAACCAAAGAAACCAGCGAATTGTGCTCTTGAGCAAAACGCATATTGACTAGTCGGTGTATAACATCCGAGTGTATTCTCAATCACGTGATCACTTGATACACACACACATCTATATATATGTTTCACCGCTAAATCCACAAATTTTTTTGCTTTTATTCTCTCTCTTTATATTCTCTTATTCCTTTCTGTTAAAGAGCTTAGGCACGAAATTTTAAAGACTTTTTCACTTTCCCGTGCAGCAAACTAAAACACCTGCTTATTATTCATACACAGCCTTCGACATTTGTTTTCTTAAATTTCCAATATATATATATATATATATATATAATTAATTAATAAGGGTGAGAGAATAGATACTAATTAATAGTATATTATTCAACACCAAGTGGCCTAGTGCTACGAGAAACCTGGATTTATAATATTTTATAACTATTTACAATACTTTTACAAAACAAATATAAGAGAGTGGTCAATATATTGCTCACTCTAGCACCAGTTAATCCAAAGGTTTCAACCACGAAGATACATGTTTCCCATGAAAGCCAGTACGACTGTTAGCTCACACGGACAGGGCAAGTAAAAAATAACAAAAATACAGATTATTTTGGGACAATTGTTTCGCTATTAATGAATTAAATGTAATATTACTTACAAAAAAATCCATTTGTAGCTCGTCAGCCAAGACTATCTGGATGAAATCCACTCAATCACACGCCAGATTTTACCATAACGATAAAGAGTGAGCATATATTGACCACTCTCTTATATTTGTTGTTTATATATATATATATATATATATATATATATATATATATATATATACACATAATAGATAGATAAATAGACAGATAGATAGATAGATAGATAGATAGATAGATAGATAGATAGATAGATAGATAGATAGATAGATAGATAGATAAGTTTCTTTATTGGCCACACAGGGCTGCACACAGATGGGACAAGTTACAAGGTAGAGCTTTTCTTTTGGGGGATGAAGAGAACAAAAAGCAAAAGAAAAAAAAGGGAGTGGCGTAGGTTTTCGATCAAGAGGGATCGTAAAAGGGAAGAAAAGAACAAAAAAAATGAATAAAATAAAAGGAATAAAAAGGAAAAAAAGAAAAGGAAAAGGAACAAAAGGAAAGAGAAATGAAAAAAGAAGAAAAAAGGGGAAGAGGAAAAAAAAGAACGATCAATAGGGATCGTGTATCACAGTGTTATGATATATGGTGTAAAGGGAAAGCAAGTAAGGTTTATCTGTGGGAAGAAAAGCCTACGAAAAAGACCACGGTAACCTTGGTCATATTGTTATATGTTACCACATTTGTTTGCAAGTGGGTAACCCTCTCTTTTCAATTTCTGGGTTCATAGGATTATGCTCAAGGTGGCTTCGTCATTCATACGTGCCATCCTTGCTACATTCACCCATCTTTTTAAAACATTCGCTAGACAAAACTTGCCTCTCTACTCTCACTTCTCTTTTCAAGTGGTACTTGAAGAAGTTGATGAGAGATTGACCAGAGAGGAAAGTGTTTGTCTCCAATCCTTTCAGACGCGTCCACCAGATACATTCTTTCGCCATAGCCACAAGGATGATGAAAATAGCTCTTCCTTCCCGTTTGAAGGAAGGAGGCGTGACAATATTGACGATAGACTCAGCTGATAAACCGACTCGTCCCACACGTGACAGCAGTTGTTCGACATAAGCCCACAGGTCGGAAATCGTTGGACACTGCACGAGTGCGTGCAGAACGGTTTCGTCGCTCTGACCGCATCTCGGGCAGGTCGGCCCCGTGTTTCTCGAGCCGTGTCTGTAGAGCTTATCCCGAACGGGTAGCGCTTCTCGGTAGCACTGCCAGGCCAGGGATCTCTGGAATTTGTCCATGGGCCCTGGCCCGAAAGTCGTCCTGAACAGGCGGGTCAGGTACTCCTCGTCGACGTCCAGGTTCGCCCCGAGCTCGTCGTCGTACCTCCCCTCCTCTCCTCCACTAATCCCCTATAGAATGCTTTGGTTGTGTTGAAGTCACTCAAGATCGACCCGGGACGGCAGAGTTGCTTGAGAGCAACGCGACACTCGCGGTGCAAATCGCCCTTCCTCGGCCTCTTTTTGATCCACGACTGCAGTTCGGTCATGGAGACGAGCTGCGGGAAAGCGTGCCTCACAAACGGCGACCACACCTGTTCACCGTCGTCTACATAGAGCCAGAGATGTCGCAGTCTCAGCGCGTGTCTGCGCATCATCAACCACGGCATGCCCAGCCCTCCTTTTAGCGGGTGTTGACAGCAAACGGATCGCCTGAACATCGGGACGCATCCTTTCCACAAGAAGCGAAAGAGAATGCGTTGTAGTTTGATGATGGTAGGGTCGGGACAAGGTACGACGTTCAGATGTAGTAGATGACGGACGCGATGTACGTGTTCGCCACCTCCGCCCGACCTTTTAGGGACAGTTTCCTTTCGGCCCATTGCCGGGCGAGAGTGACCACCCTACTCGTTAGATAGATAGATAGATAGATAGATAGATAGATAGATAGATAGATAGATAGATAGATAGATAGATACATCCATACATACATATATGTATAGATATATTCTTATTATACATATTCTATCTCCTTCCCTCTATCTTTCTTTCTCATTCACTTTCATTCAATCCCTCACTCATTCACTCCTTCAACACCAATAGTCTCTTTCATCTTCGTATCCACTTTCTTCTAACACCGAACCTTCTTGCAATTGACGTCGTATTGTCTTTTCAATATGTTTTAATTTTTATTTATGATCCATTTATAGTTATTATGCTATTAATATTTTACAACACCACCGTCTACACCGCTCTTAGTCAACCAATCTATATTATTTTATAAGCTGCCCGATATTCCAGACGTCATATTGACGAAGATCTGAATATATTTTTCTTATTCTAAGCACTTCGAAATATTGGAGAAATTAGTTTTAATGCAAACTCATTCAATTTCCGCGAATGCAAATTTCTTGGAATATATAAAACTTGTTTATATTTGTGATGAGTTTACTTTGAAATCTTATGTATTTTACTTATGAATAATCAGATTTTTAAAAATGTAAACTAACGATAAGGTAATAAAAGTTATTACTCGTATTATATATATATATATAAATATATATATATATATATATATATATGAGCGAAAGTGAGAGGGAGAGAAATAAAGAGATAGATATAGCTGAAGAGATATGTATATATACATACATATGTTTATGTGTATGTACATGTGTGTGTATAGATATATATAAATATACATATATGTATGTATATATGTATGTATGTATGATGTGTGCATATTGAATGAGGTAGAAAGAGAGACTGACTGACAGACAGTCAGACACATAGATAGATAAATAGATATACAGGCAGACAGACAGACAGACAGATAGATAGATAGATAGATAGATAGATACATACATACATACATACATAGATTGTGAATGCAATTAAATCATATGTCGAAGGCGTTTGTAACCTGAAACACGACATTTTATAAATATAAAACCAGACCACCAATGCCGCTCACCGGAAGCATTCTACTAAAACAGTTCATCTCTTGAAGTTTCCCAAAGTCATCTATAAACTGCAAATGGCTCACTGCAACCTGCATAAGTATTTGACTATGATTATTCGTAAGTTAAACGAACCTTTCGTCACACATAAATTAACTTCCCTCACTTAACGAAGGAGTTATGTATATGGAGATGATTTCAGTATCAATTGGAAATTTAATGCCGTCATGATTGTATTGTTATTTTGTAAGAGGGACAAAATTCTTGAGTAAGTGGTAGCTTTATTAAGCAGACGCTTTATTACTTTTGTTATATTTTAACTCGCAAAAAATACTGGGGTCTTTCGAGCGAAGCTATATTTTGGGTTCGCCAAAAGTCACCTGACTGTAAATCAAAACCATTTAATTTCAAGATTTATTTATGTTTAACAACTGAATGAATTTAATAAAAGTATCTAAATATGTCTGGGGAGAGTCATTTTTTTTTATGCCTTCTAATGTAACACACTCACCGGTAAAATTTTCACTTTTTTCTTATTTTTATTTTCCTAACGTGTTACCGGTGAGTGTGTTAAATTATAAGGCACAAAAAGAAAATGACTCTCCCCAGACACAACAGAATATGCTTCAACACACGAACCCATTTAAAGAATCTTGCAAACCAAATCCAAAAACGAAATATCTGCATATGAAACATCATGAAAATTGTTGAAACTGAAGTCCTCTTTGAGCGACACATTTTTCCATTGAAGTCACTACAGAATTACAGACAGTATTTATAGAATTGTGATTTACTGTCGGGTGACTTTTGGCCAAGCCTGGATAGTTGCTAAAAATGAAGAATGGGTATACAATGCAGTGGAAAGACATCGGCTTCAAAGTTTTATTTCATTACGCCAAAAATGCTTATATACACACGCTGACATAGAACCAATGTTGAAACCCTTATTCGCAAAATTACCGAATCTGGAACTTAACTACGGTCTGTCTATAGCACTTATTCAGCATTACCTGAGACCTTTGGGTCTCAATGACACCATTATCTCTTATATATATATATATATATATATACATACATACATACATACATACACACACACCAACAGTGCAACGACCACCGCTCCCTTCTTTGTTGACATGAAGACAGCGGTAGCATAACAACTATCTTGATCATCATTATGAATATTTTCACAACGACCATCATCACCATCGTCACTATCACCGCCACCGTCGTTATCATCATCATCATCATCATCATATCATCCTCATCATCATCACCAATCATCATCATCAGCATCATCATCATCATCAGCAGCAGCAGCATTATCCATCATCGTCGTAGTCATCATCATCACCACCACCACCACTTGATCATCGTCATTATCGTCATTATTATCATCATCATCATTACGATCAACGACGACAAAGCAGCAGCAGCAGTAGCAGCAGCAGCCGTGGCAGCAACACTGTCATCTTCGATGACACATACATCACAGTATCAGCTGTCCGCCTGAGCCGAAATCCTCTCCTCCACCTTCACCTCCTCCTACTCCTCTTCACCACCACTACCACCACCACCTGCACCACGTCCATCTTCTACATACTCACTTACACACCAACACATCCCATTCACATCCCTTTCGCAATCCTACACGATTCAGTCGTTTACTTCGCCATGTATAATAATTTCCCCTCCATAATTAGCATCACGCTTAAAACATTGGCCAGCCGTGTTTACTTATTGATGAGATTTCGCTGATAAAGGACTGCGGAAGCTGCTAAGCTCAACGACAATTGGTGTTGATAGTCGTGGTTGTTATAATGGAAGAATGAATATGACAAGGACGAGCGATGACTAGGACAAATATACTTAAAGAAAAGAAAAGAGGAAAAATAAAGAGAAGAGGGTGATATAGAAAATACAATTACATATTTATAGATAAAGCACATTTGGGTTGGTTCTATTAAATAATAAATACTAACACATCTTCAGTAGATTGCTTTGTGCTGTTATGATTAAAAGCTTTGGTGTGACGGTGAATGACAGAGCGAGAAACAGGATGGAAGTGATAGAGATTATGAGAAAGCGAGGAGTGAGGTAGATCGTCAATGCAGGAAGATAGAGTGAGACGAAGAGAATCAGAGAGTGAGAAGGAAGGGTGGAGGAAGTGATAGACAGCCAAATAGAATTTACAAGTCTCTGCGAGAGATGCTACACACCTAGATTTATGCATAAGCATGAAGACTTCTGATTGCAGAGATAATAGTTCGGCCATTATTGATTTCTGGGCCAGCTAATTAAAAAAGGATATAATTATATACATATGTGCGTACATACATGTGTGTGAGTGTATAGATATGTAGACATATATACCTACATTCATGTATATGTGGGCGTGTTTGTATATATATATAATATATATATATATATATATATATATACATGTGTGTATATATACATGTGTATGTATATATATATATATATATATATATATATATGCATAGTTATATGAATATATATATAAATAGATAGATATACATATATATGTGCTTGTGTGTCTATGTATGTATGTGAATATGTATATATTCATATATATGTTTGTGCACACAAACACACACACACACGTATATATATATATATATATATATATATATATATATATATATATATACATATATATATATGTATATATATATATATATATATATATATTTATTTATATATATATATATATATATATATATATATATATATATATTATATATATATATATCTATATATATATATATATGCATAGATATATATATACAACACATAGTTCTTTGACATGAATTGTCTGCAGGACTCATGAAATACTAAGAATAAATAGTGACTTTAGCAATCTAGATCAGATTTGCATACTTCACAATATCTGATCAACGCAAAAGAATTTTAAACAGTAAAGGATTTGTACCTATAAAACGTACAATACAAAGCGTATTGCTGGTGTTTTCTTATCTTCTCCAAAATACTATGCAGGTAAATAAATAAGTTATACAACAAAGATGTATTTTGTATATTGGGCACTGACCACATTAAATATGTCCGGACACACACATTCTTGTATAAGAATTAATGCAAGCCTTCAAGGTGACGCTGGGTTACAAAATATACGGAACCCAATATACGCATCATCACTACCCGTCTGATGAGGGTACACGAGATACATGCATCACAACCATATGGTGATCACAACCTACATGGTGATCTCATATCAAGACACACAGCACATGACCTTGCATATAGAGCCTAGTTAGAATTTTTGTTCGGATCGAGAAGCCCATCCCGCTCAAAAGGTCCCAGAGTAACGTTCGCTTCAGGATGATGAATGCAACATCCATATTTCCATGGGGGAATTGTTCAAACCTCAAAAAATCCCTTTAAGCACATAGCTATGCGCGTAATCAGAGATGCACATATTGTCAGTCACTAAGGTACATGCAGAAAAACAAAATATGCACAAGATAGCACTTCCGATCATCTATGATCAGATGACATAAGACACATCGTCTGCTACTGCATCAGGGCATTAATTATTATTATTATTATTATTCAGTAGTTTTATTTTTATAGCGTGCTTTCACTTCACTACCGAGCACAGCTCTGTGTGCCTTGGGTATGTGCTGTGATTTGTTGTGATGCTCTGATGGTTATTGTATGGAAAGTGTTCTGCGTAGGATGTGTGCAGTGCCTAGTAGTGCAATTTTCTGTATGTTATATGTGTTTGTAAGTCCTGGTGTTTTTGTTATGTATTTGTCTGAATATTTTTTTATCATGCCTAATGCACCTACTATGATAGGAATTGTTTCTCTTTTCAGATTCCACATTCTAGTTACCTCTATTTCCAGGTCTTTGTATTTGAGAGTTTCTCCATTTCTTTTAGAGACACGTTGTCATCAGCCGGTATTGATACATCAATTAGAAAGCATTTTTTTTCTTCATGATCTCTGACAACTATATCTGGTCTGTTGGCCTTAATTTCTCTATCTGTGTGTATCGACATATCCCAGAGTATGGTTGCTTTCTCGTTTTCTGTGACCTTTTCTGGTGTGTGCCTATACCATCTTTTTTCTGTTGTTATTCCATAATGTTGGCATAGCTTCCAATGTATGTAGGTTCCAACGCTGTTATGTCTGTGAATATATTCCTTCTTAGCCAAGACTGGGCAGCTAGAGATAATATGATTTATTGTTTCTTGTCCATCTCCACATATTCTGCAGTTACTTCTAATATTTCTTTTTATTATTATTATTGTTATTATTATTATTATTATTATTATTATTATTATTATTATTATTATTATTATTATTATTATTATCATTATTATTATTATAGAGTGAGAGAGCAGTGCATGCCATCAAAGTGACACTGGGATAAAATATACGAAGCTCAGTATACCCAACATGGCTACCCGTCTGATAAGGGTACACCAGGCACATGCATCACAACCAACTGTGCGCGACATGGTGATCTCATATCAAGAGAAAACAGCGCATGGCCTTGCAGGTAGGGCTCAATTAGCATTTTCCTCTGGTCGAGTTGATCGTCCCGCTCAAAAGATGCACATATCGTCAGCCACTAAAGGACATGGTCAAATGGTTAAGTTCAAACAACTGACAAGCAAATCTGTGGTATTCAGCCGAATATTTGCTGTAGCCCATCCTTTATACCAAGACAAAACAATGTACATGATAACACTCCCAGTCAGATGAGAAGCCATGAGAGCCACTGTCTGGTACTGCATCAGGGCATTTATTATTATTATTATTATTATTATTATTATTATTATTATTATTATTATTATTATTAATAATATTATTATTATTATTATTATTATTATTATTATTATTATTATTATTATTATTATTATTATTATTATCATTATTATTATTATTATTATTATTATTATTATTATTATTATTATTATTATTATATTAGGTTGCTGAAGAGCTTAAAATTCTTTGCGATATTCTTTCTGTTTTACAACAATAATTGAATGAATTAATTTTGATTTTAGATTTTATTGATCGTTTTGAAATATGTACCACTTACTAGTGTTAGACAATGAGAAGTATTTTATAAAAATATTTTCACTTTATTTTACTGTTTAGCGCTAAATTGAAAATGGCTTCTTCTTTCCCCGGACACCATATACACAATGACACAGGAAAGAAATCACGAGATCTATTAAACAAAGGAGAACATAGTGTAAGAATACAATAACAGAAGAGGAAAAAAAAATTACACTTCAGGAAAGAAAAAAACATTATAATTAACATCACGTGTAGCGACAACAGCTGTAGTACTGATACGCTATTTACGAATTTTGTATTAGCATGCATTTCCAGAAAGTGCTTGATTCTATCAAAACCAAACCCGGTAGAAATGCATACCTAAAATTCTCACTGTCGCTTTTATTTAGTTTTTTTTTACAGCTCAAACTTTAAATGATTATCATAAATCCTGCCACAACGAAAAAAATTAAAAGAACGAATATAAAGAGATATAAATTTGAATCTAAGACATTTTGTTTGAATTATTCTGAAGTTTATTGACCCTCAAACCGTTTCTTCATAACTTTCGCAGAAAGGAATATCTTTAATATCTTTTAAAAGATGATTTGTTTCTGATACTGCCACACCTGTATTTTCATGCACACTACGTTCATCTTACCTTTGAATAAATACCGCGGTTACTTTACCTTGGAAGACAAAAAAAGACATCCTGTCAAATATTCTCATCCTCTCTGTGTGTAAAAGTCTCTTTGCTACACAGACACTGATTACAAGGTGTCAAACTAACAAAGCAATATTTCTTCGCAATTTGGTGGTGGGGTAGGAGCTATTGATTATATCGACCCGAATATTCAATTGTTACTTATTTTACCGACCCTGAAAGGATGTAAAGCTATGTCGACCTCAGCCGAATTTGAACTCAGATAGAACAAACGGACGAAACGCTATTCAGCATTTTCCCGGCTTTTAAAAAATTCTACCAGCTCACCACCTATGCAAACAAAGCAATCGGGATTTCAAATTTCTGTACATAGGCGTAGGCGTGGCTGTAAGTAGCCTGCTTACGGGTTGCTTCTGCGCATGTGCATATCAGTGTTGTGTTTGACACCGAAGATGTAAGACGTGGTTTTGAAAGCCGTCTTAAATTGAAGACTTTTGAATACTCAGCCGTAAGGTAAGAATTTTGGGGGTCTAGTGGGGACCTGTTGTATGTCGCAAATCATTTTTACAAGCAAGAAGTCCTCACTAGGCTCTAGTATTGTTACGTGTGAGGAAAAATGGATTCCTTTCAACAATAGCAAATGTTATGTACGGTGTTGAGATAGAGACTAAGTGCCAAAATACAATACAAAATGAATACTCATTAAATAAATCTAATGGTATTTGTTTATTGGTCTTGCGCTGGTGTCATCCACTACAGCTTCATGAGAGCTTGTAAGTCAATTACATCGGATGTATACATTAACTAACTGGATGAAATGATGAGTGAACTTTCAATTAAACCACCGAGATTGGTCAATAGAGACCGGCCAATTCTCTTGCTAGACATGCTCGACCACATGTTTCACAGAGAACGTTACTCAAGTTACAGGAACTAAACTTGGAAGTACTCTGTTATCCACCATATTCACTAGACCTTTCATCAACTACCTAGCATGTTTTCCAGGCACTAGACAGCATTTTGCTTGGAAAAAACTTCAAATCTGAAGAATATGCAAAAACAGCCTTTCTGCCGGCATAAATATGCTACCGATAATACGGCAAAATTGTGCTGATAATTTAGGTGAATACTTTGTTTAGCTGCATTGCTTTTTGTTTAGATAAATTAAAATAAACTTTCAATTCAAAATCATTTGATTCTTAATGAACCGATATAAAGCAGTTACCATGTGCATGTGTGCGCATCATACTCCACGAATATATAAACATTCACAGCTACATATTTCTTAATTACATTCTACAGCATGTATTGAAATATTGGTTTAAAAATTTGGCACAAGTCCAGCAATTTTGAGGAAAGGTTCAAGTCGAACGCATCGATACCCAGTGCTCAACTGGCACTTATTTTATCGACCCCCGAAAGGAGGATACGTAAGGTCGATCATGGTTTAGGTATGTAGGTATGTAAATTGACATAAACCAAAAGATAAAGCTCCTTTATGTGAAGGAGCTTGTAAATATTTTTTGTACAGTCTCCTGAAGGTGTGAGTGTACGCGAGTTCGCTCGCGCGCCTGCGCACATGTTTGTCTGGATGTAGTTAAAATTAGTGTTCGCACAGTGGCTAATTCGCATCTTCCATTACGTCTCTGTTTCTTTGTACAGATGCTTAGACCACAGAGAACAAAAGCAAACAGCACGTCTGTATCTCAATAAATCAAACGTTAATCATACAACGCTGTCGAAAACTACAAATACAGGAACAGCTACTCTTCAAAAACAAGCTACTAGACAGAAACCCAAGAATGAGTCAGCATGCGGTTTCTCAACTTGCTAAAAATAGCAGCTAGTTCTACCTTAATTATACCCTGTCTTCTTAAGAGGAAAGACACCTTGTGTTATACAGTGTGTAGATAAAATCCCTGAAAAGAATCACTGGATGGTCGTTGATACAATGCTTTTTACTACGCATCTGCTTCGTAAGGGTTGATCTGCGGCTAAACAACAACAGCTGTTAGACATAACAGTGTATTATTACACCAAAGGTAACAATTACTATTGTTTTTTGTTTTTACTCTTTTTTTCCCATTGTAGATTGGCTGTAATGAGAGAATATGTAAACAAACGAATGCGTCGCTGGCAAAGGAAACCCCAGCATCATGATCTCCACAATTGTTCCTATAATTTATTGCTAATCATAATGCAGTGAACTGGCAAAAACTTTAACACTCCCGCCGAAATGCTTAGTAGTACGTTCTGAGTTCAAATTCCGCTGAGGTCGACTTTGCCTTTCATCCGTTCGGTGTCGATAAATTAAGTAGGAGTTACGCACTGAGGTCGATGTAATCGACTTAATCCGTTTGTCTGTCATTGTTTGTCCTCTCTATGTGTAGCCCCTTGTGGGTAGTAAAGAAATAGGTATTTCGTCTGCTGTTACGTTCTGAGATCAAATTTCCCCGAGGTCGTCTTTGCCTTTCATCCTTTCCGAGTCGATAAATTAAGTACCAGTTAAGCATTGCGGTCGAT
>NW_021832775.1:27500-32895 GCF_006345805.1 Octopus sinensis
GCTCAAGAACACAACGCGTCGCCCAGTCCAGGAATGGAAACTACAACCTTACGATTAAGGTGCTGACACCCTAACCACTAAGCCACGCCCCTCGACCATGTAAAATATATAATGCGTTCTATATTAAGTATACCGCATTACTGTATTTTTATTGTCATAAGTATTTACTTACGCTCTGGGCTTCATTTAATCCGTTCTGCTTTGAATGTACCCAACATTAATGATTTTACTAATAGAATTAGTAAAATTACTTCCATTAATAAACCACTATGTAATTATTGCAAAGCTTCATACGTATTTCAATTGTTGAGACAGAAATTTACATTTACTTTTACATCTATTTCCTATATTATTATTCTTTAACTCTCCTCTGTTCAAAGAAATATTATACACACACACCACACTTATATATATATGTATATATTTCTTTACTGATATATATATATATATATATATATATATATATATATATAATATATATATATATATATATACGTGAAATCGTTAGAGGAATATTTGTTCATTAGTAAAATCCTATATGTATATATATTATATATATATATATATATAACATATAAAACTTATACAATCTTATAAGTGTAATTTCATACGTTTCCATTTGTACAGGTATAAATATGAAATTATTAACGCGTACAAATAAATAAGACTTCTCATAAATGTATGCAAACAGTCATGGAAAACAATCCAGAAACGAGACTGAGACGCTTTCAATCATGCGTACAATCTTCAATGTCCTGACCGATTCATGTATATAATATCTCTTCTGAAGCACTCCGTCGGTTACGACGACGAGGGTTCCGGTTGATCCGAATCAACGGAACAGCCTGCTCGTGAAATTAACGTGTAAGTGGCTGAGCACTCCACAGACACGTGTACCCTTAACGTAGTTCTCGGGGATATTCAGCGTGACACAGAGAGTGACAAGGCCGGCCCTTTGAAATACAGGTACAACAGAAACAGGAAGTAAGAGTGAGAGAAAGTTGTGGTGAAAGATCACAGCAGGGATCACCACCATCCCCTGCCGGAGACTCGTGGAGCTTTAGGTGTTTTCGCTCAATAAGTATATAATATATGGATTTACAAATACAATGGTTACGCAAACTCGACAGTCGAGGAAAACGCGTAACAGTTCAAAGAAAATAGGTAAAAAAAAAAGAAAGAAGATTTAGCACATTCTTTGTTTTGTCAAAAAGTAAATGTAGGTCAAATGTGAAAGGTAAAAGTGGAAATATTTGTTGCAATAAAAATCGATTGATTCAATTTCTAGCTATTAATTAATGTATCGTCGAGACGATTTTCTACAACAGAGTGAGCATTCCATACGCTTCCATTAGATTTATTCCATATCTACATAACTGTGTCTCTTTAATTTTCTCCCCATCACTCTTTCTCTCTCTCTCTCTCTCTCTCTCTCTCATTATATATATATATATATATATATATATTTATATTTATATATAATTCATAAATGAGGGCAAAGGAAAAAATTCTAATGCCAAATATGCCGAAAATTTGGACATATTGTCCATTAACCATATAATTTTTTCACAGCCTCGAATGGGCTGGAGTATTTCTATTTTGGATGTATTTGGGGTACTTAATTGTGCCCATGACTTAGTATTTGCTTCATCCATGGTGCAAGTAGGTATCTCATTTATTTCTTTTGCCACATGTATCACTGATAAAGAGAGGGCTCTTAGTAGCTAACTCTGAAATCGGTCCGATATGGTAATAATGAAATTTTTTAGAAATTTCTGTTGACCTTTTTTCGAGTAGCGTGCGTATTGTGAAAAAATTATATGGTTAATGGACAATATATCCAAATTTTCAGCATATTTGGCATTAGAAATTTTTTCCTTTGCCCTCATTTATGAATTGTTTATAAATTTAACCGTTAAAGGTATTTTTTAATATGCTGGCCATTGATAAATTTTTTTTCGAGAAAATATTTTTTTTCGAAAAGAATTTTATCCTCACATTTGATATATATTTATATATATACAATTAATAATATCAAAGGTAATGAGAAATATTAGAACTTTCTACTCCCAGTGGGTTAGAGTGCAAAAATTTAGTCAATAGGATATATATTTTAATTTACAACTAGTGTTACTTCGTCAGTTGTAAATTAAAATTGTTTTATTTTAATTTATATAAGATTGCAGAAACTATGCATAGTTCAGAAAAAATAAGATAAATGCTTTTATTTTTCATTCCCTTTCAGAATTACAACTATTAGTGGCTTGGAGTTTTAACTGCTCTTTCTAGTGAATCAGATGTCCTATTATTGGTCATCTCTTATGTGTTTAAATGTACACTGTATATATATATATAAGACGTGAGCTTCACTACAACTTTTTCAGACGTATTTTATGTGGTGATTCTCAACCAATCTATGTTAATTTTACTTCACCATACTCAGAACCTTCCCTGCGTTAGACCTTGAGCTTGCAGAGGATCGTGGAACATGTGCCAGAGTATGCTCATGCGTGATTTTAAGTATACGTTGAGTACATTTCGTATATTTGTCTACCTTCATAACTTTGTTATTTGAATACCTTCATTCCCTTGGATCCTGAAAATTTTATTATATATAGTATATGTGTGTGTACTGCTGTCAAATCATTCGACTAAAAATCAAGGCAGTGTTCCAGCATGACTGAGGTCTAATCGCCGAAAGAAATGAAAGATAAAAGCGAGTTAGATACATATAGATATGTATACATATATGTTTACGAGGCGGCGAGCTGGCAGAAACGTTAGCACGCCGGGCGAAATGCGTAGCCGTATTTCGTCTGCCGCTACGTTATGGGCTCAAATTCCGCCGAGGTCGACTTTGCCTTTCATCCTTTCGGGGTCGATAAATTAAGTACCAGTTATGCACTGGGGTCGATATAATCAACTTAATCCGTTTGTCTGTCCTTGTTTGTCCCCTCTGTGTTTAGCCCCTTGTGGGTAGTAAAGAAATATATATGTGTACGAGGGGACACCCACAAGAAACCGGAATTTTGCAATATTATATTATTCAATTTGTTTTACATGTTTACACTCATATCGTTTTCAAAGTATTCTCCATGTGAAGTAATGCATTGATCCAGGCGCGTTTTCCACTACTCGAAACAGTGCAGGAACTCTTACGAAGTGATGTTTTTCAACGCCTGCATCGTTTTATCCTTCACCGCTTCCACATCTGCAAATTCCGTAGCATTAGCTTTCATCATCTGTGATGACCTTCCACAATTCTTTCAGTTCAGGACACGCATTCAATCGTGACTGCTTTTGATCTTCCGTGAGCAAGCGAGGCACATATTTTGCTGCAACACTTTTCATTCGCAACTTCTTGCTCAAAAATTTGTTGGCAGGAGCTCCAGGACACACCGGTTGTATCAACAAGTTCATCAAGTGTTCGCTGACGTCTTCCAAGATAAGTTAGTGAATTCATGACGTTTTCATTCGTTCCAGAGATCGACGGCCGTCGCTAACTAATGACACCGGTCGGCAGAATAATGACTAATGCTAGTGTGTGTGTGTGTGTGTGTGGTGTGTGGTGTGTGTGTGTGTGTGTGTGTGTGTATGGTATGTGTGTGTATGTGTGTATGTGTGTGTATACATATATTCTTTTTTATATGTTTCACTCATTTGACTGCAGGCATACTGGAGCACTGCCTTTAGTCAAACAGATAGGCACCAGGACTTAAACTTTGCAAGCGTATTAATTATTTTATCGGTCTCTTATGCCGAACCGCTAAGTTACGGGGATGTAACTTTGCGATTCGGCTACTCACCAACATCAGTCGTCTAGCGATGGTGGAGTGGTGGAGACAAACACAAAGGCACAAACATATATGTACACACACACACACCACACACACACACACACACACACACACACTTATGTATATATATATATACGTCAGGCTTCTTTCAGTTTCCGTCTACTAAATCCACTCACAAGGCTTTGGTCGGCCCGATGCAATAGTAGAAGACACTTGCCCAAGGTACCAGGCAGTGGGACTGAACCCGAAACCATGTGGCTGGTACGCAAGTGACTTTACCACACAGCCTCTCCTGCGGCTATATATAAACATATGTATATCCAAACATGGAGGCGCAATGGCCCAGTGGTTAGGGCAGCGGACTCGCGGTCGCAGGATCGCGGTTTCGATTCCCAGACCAGGCGTTGTGAGTGTTTATTGAGCGAAAACACCTAAAAGCTCCACGAGGCTCCGGCAGGGGGGGGGGTGATCCCTGCTGTACTCTTTCACCACTCTTTCTTCTGTTGGCCTGCTCGCTTAGCTAGCGGGGTGGCGTTATTCGAAGGCTAAAACAATGCGAACGCATTGTGACCAGCGATGTGTAGCTACATCTGATGGACTGGTCGGTCACGAGATGGTGATGGTGATATGCAAACATACATTTATGTAGGCGTGTGAAATATATATTCATATAGGCGAGAAGATAAACAAAAAGACTCATGAAAACAAAGTTGGTAATTCCATAATTCCGACAGAAAAATAAAAAGGGATTTTGTTTATTCAACGGCTCTGAGATGGCAATATTATATTCATAAATCTGCTAAGAATACTTAAAATATATATATCTAACAATAAAAACTCACATACACACACACATACGCGCACACACTCATACATATGTGCGTGTGTGTATGAATGTATGCATTTATGTATGTAGGTTTATATATGTATATGTAAGAACATTTTATTGTCAAGTCACATATAAGCACCATCTTAAACACTAATTCACACACATACACACATATATATATGTGTGTGTGTGTATATATATATACATATATATATATATATATATATAATAACAATATAATAAATAACACATATGCATATATACATACATATATGTACATACTTAAATCTATATGTATATATATACATGCATATATGCGTACAGGACACCACAAATAAACGTAGAACACAACGAGAAACGAAAACATAAAATCAAACAAGGAGACGGACTTTTTTTAACAACGAAAAAACAGAGTACAGGACAAACAATACAAGGAAAATTCCCCTTCATCAGCTGCCCCTGGTTCCACTCAATGCGTGTTTCGAAGGTAAGGGCAGAACACGATCCGTCCGAAATAGTCCTTCCTGCAAAAGGAATTAAATAAAATTCTTTTACAGAGGGGTAAAACAAGTGACAAGAACAGAACGTAAAAGCAATACAAATGAAGAAAAAAACAGTAGAAAAAACAGTACAAATAAAGAATAACAGGACAAGGAAACCAACAGTAAGGGCTTTTTTAAGCCTAGACGGTGGAAAAATTCGTTAGCACACATGTGAAAAAATCGGCTTCACATGCATTCTAGCGAATTTTTCATCGATGAGTTAGTGT
>NW_021832776.1:0-30000 GCF_006345805.1 Octopus sinensis
AAATCCACTCACAGGCCTTTAGTTGGCCCAAGGCTATAGTAGAATATGCTTGCCCAAGGTGCCATGGAGTGGGACTGAACCCGAAACCATGTAGTTGGGAAGCAAGATACTTACCTAACAACCACTCCTGTGCACACACACACACACACACATATATGTGTAATATCAATCAACATTTTATTTAAATGGTAATTAGCAAAATCATGAACATCACAACAACTTCAGCCTGTCTTGAAAATTCCTGAAAGTCTCAATCAAGCAACAGACACCACTTCCTTCTGCACACCGCCCCATACCTCTAACTTGCATAGCTACACATTCTTCCCCTTCCTCCTCCATCACACCCCATCACCACACTCCCTTTCTATATCCACTCAGCCCTTCCCACTGCCTTCAACATTTACACCCACACATCAAATAAACAGACGCACTTGAAATAAAATAAATATTTTATTTAAATATTCTCCCCAACCCTGCTTCTCTCACAGGGACCATGTCTTGGGAATAATTTGAAATGGGGCATGTCTTGTCTTGTTTCTAATTCTTTCTTTTAAAATTCCTTTGAGAATCTTTTTCAGTTTATATTTTACAGACTATTCATTCATTCTGTCATTCACTATTCTCCTCTTTCACCTTCCATTGCTGTTCTCATCATTCTTCTTCCCTTACTCCCTCTCTTCCTCTTCCTTCTTCATTTCTTCTTTTACTTCTTTGTCTTCTTTCTCCTTTCTCCTCTTCTTCTTCTTTCTCTTTCTACTCCTTTCTCCACTTCTTCTTCTTCTTCTTCTTCTTTTCTTCTTCTTCTTCTTCTTCTTCTTCTTCATCACCTTCTTCTTCCTCCTCTTCTGTTTCTTCATTTTTTTTCTTCCTCTTCTTTTTATTCATCATCATCATTGTCATCAAACTAAGAGATTTTCACTTATTTTGTCTTTATGCAATAAATGTTGCAAGGTTTAGTGTGGTGAGAGAGAGAGAGAGAGAGAGTGAGAGAGAGGCAGACAGACTGACAAACAAATAGAGATGGAGAGTGTGTAAGGGAGGGAGAGAATGAGTGAGAAAAAAAGAGAGAAAGTGATAAAGAAGGAGAGAGGTTAAGTGAGCGAATGAGTGAATGAAAGAGAGTGGGAGTGAGAATGAGAGAGAGAAAAGGAGAGAGAGAGAGTGATCTTGACTTGTGACTTACACCTCATTGATTAGCTAACACAACCGAATAAAATTCATTTGAAGAAGGTCGACTGATGTTGATGATGATGATGATGATGGTAGTGGTGGTGGTGGTGGTGATGGAACTGGTAATGTTGATGGTAGCAGTAGATGGTGAGGAGTGATGATGATGATGATGATGATGAAGGCAGTGGTGGCACCGATGACAATCTAAGGATAAAGGTGATGCTCATGATGTTGATGCTGGTGATGATGATGATGATGATGATGATGATGATGCTGATGATGATGATGATGATGATGATGACAATAATGATGATGATGGTGGTGATGACGGTGATGATGGTGATGATGATGATGATGATGTCGATGATGATAGTTTTAGCAAACACACAGCATCGTGTGACTGGCTTTTATCGATAAAATACAAGTGGTGAGAAAGAAGGAAGACAAGGAGAAGGTGATGTGTTGAAGATAATGGTAGTGGCAGCAGCGACAGCGGCGATGATATTTTTAGTTTATTTCTTGTCGTAAAGGAGCTTGACAGCATGTCTAACCAAATGTGAAGTTTTGGCTCACCAAAATTCTTACATTCACAAAAGGAGTCAACTGGAAACTACAAATTTATTTACAATTATTATTTATTGCTTTTTCTTCTTCTTCTCCTTCTTTTTCTTCTTCTCTTCTTCTTCTTCTTCTTCTTCTTCTTCTTCTTCTTCTTCTGCTTCTTCTTCTTCTTCTTCTGCTTCTTCTTCTTCTTCTTCTTCTTCTTCTGCTTCTGCTTCTTCTTCTTCTTCTTCTTCTTCTTCTTCTTCTTCTTCTTCTTCTTCCCCCCTCCACCTCCTTATATTTCATTTTTTCTTCATTTTCACTTTATTTCCTTTTTTTAAAATTCTTTTTCCTTATTTTAAACTCTTCCCTACAATTTCTTTTTTTTTTGTTTTTATTTTGTTTCTTCTTTCCCCCTTTCCTTTCCTCTTATACCTTTTATATTCCAAATGAATCTTCAAACTCAAAAACATTGCCTTGAAATGATAAAGACATTTTCCCACCCACTCTCAGAGCTTTTTCTTTTTGCTTCCTTTTCTTCCTTCTTTCTTTTCTTTTTCTTTTACTTTTCATGGCTGGTTGACTTTTCGCTCCACTAAGCACTGAGCCATGAAATGTAAGTGAGGAGCAAAACGTTAGTTTACACCTAGATTCATGTATTTATTTATTTTCTGCACTCTCTTGTCACTTTGGATGCATGGAATTTCCAGTTGTTTGATCAATGATGGAACTACTAAAGTCATTGTCTTAGAGTGGCAGGAGCTAAGAATTGCACAGCTCTTAATGTTAAATATGCACAAGCACAGCTGTGCGTTTTGCTTCCCAACCACATGGTTTTGAGTTCAGTTCCAGAGCATGGCATCTTAGAACAAATGCCTTCAACTGTAGCCTTGAGCTCTGATGACAGACCTTGTGAGTGAATTTGATGGAAGGAAACTGAAAGAAGCCTTTTGTATATAACTGACACTTAGTTGCTTACAACAAGGACAGTTCCAGTTGATCTGATCAATGGGACAGTCTGCTCATGAAATTAACTTGTATGTGGTTGAACATTCCACAGACACACGTATGCTTAAGATAATTCTCTGGGATATTCAGCAAGACACAGTGTGTGACAAGGCTGGCCCTTTGAATTACAGGTACTACACATTTCTGCCTACAGAGTAAACTGGAGCAATGTGAAATAAAGTGTCTTGCTCAAGGACACAATGCATCACCAGGAATTGAACTCACAACCTTACGATCATGAGCTAAATACTCTAACCACTAAACTATGTGCTTTCACCTGTTGTATATACATATATATTCTTTTATTTTTTTTATTTGTTTCTGTCATTTGACTGCGGCCATGCTGGAGCACCATCTTTAGTCGAGCAATTCGACTCCAGGACTTATTCTTTGTAAGTCTAGTACTTATTCTATTGGTCTCTCTTGTCAAACCACTAAGTGGCAGGTACGTAAACACACCAGCATCGGTTATCAAGTGATGTTGGGGGGACAAACACAGACACACAAACACACACACACACACACACACACATGCACACACACACACACACACACACACACACACACACATATATACAACAGGCTTCTTTCAAAATGCGACAGGTGATTTAATACAAATCTTACAATTTTTTATCTGAGTCTACATAATTTCTGAATTCTTTCAGCCAGTTCACACATATCCAACTCTAACTCTCTCTCTCTCTCTCTCTCTTTCTCTCTCTCTCTCACACACACACATACACACATGCACTCAAATACATATAAATGAGAAAATTAACTTCCCCAAGGGTACAACATAATATCCAATATGATACTTCATACAGTTTCAATCTCATGATGGAAATCCATCATGGTTAATCCATCATAACTCCTCCACACCTCAAATGCAATTTTCTTTTAATTAGATTTTTGTTAATGTCATCAATTAAAAGGACATATTTGTCTGAATTATTTAAGTCTGTTGAATGTTAAATTTATGCATTTAACAGAGAGTAAAGGGGTGCGTTGCGGAACATGAACTAAATGCACTTAAATATTAAAGAGTTAAATCCCATGATCAGTATGAATATGCATGTGTTTGTATGTGTGTGTGTGTGTGTGTACATATATATGTGTATGTTTGTATGTGTTTGTGTGTGTACATATACATGTGTATGTTTGTGTGTGTGTGTGTGTGTGTGTGTGTGTAGATATTATAGATATTAGATATCATCAGTGTATGATATATCTGAAAAAGAAGCAGACTCTAAAGTATAGGGCAGTAATGTATTCTCATGCAGTTAAATATATGTCCGGTCACAGAATGACCGATGGTTTTGCCTCCAAAATGTTCTTAACTCTATGGATGACTCATCAGACTCTAATGGCAGAGCTAATGGGATGGTGTTGGAATATTCTTTGTTGAATAACAGATTTTGTAAAGTACCATGTTATTTGCCATTAGAGTCTGGCAGGTCACCCATGGAGCTAAACACTTTATGGATGTGAAACCATTGGTCATTCTACGGCCAGACATATTTCACTTCATGTAAATATATATATTGAATGCTCAAAATGAAGAGTAGATAGGCAGCCAACAACTGATGAAGGGTCCTTTCTCTGTGTTTACTTGACTTGTTTTCCATTCTTCTTATTTACATATTTCACTAATTTTCCTTCGTTTGTTTACGTATTTCATGTTATTTGTACTCCAAATAGTGATCATAGCTAGCTGCTACCACTTTTCAGTGGGAATAAATACGCCTGTTAATTACTGCTTGAGTTGTATGGCTTAGTGATTAGAGCATCAGGCTCACAATCATGAGGTAGTGAGTTCAATTCCTGGACTGTGCTATGTGTTGTGTTCTAGACCAAGGTACTTTATTTCATGTTGCTCCCATTTCACTCAATTGTAGAAATGAGTTGTGAAATCACTGGTGCCAAGCTGTATTGACCTTTGCCTCTCCCTTGGATAACAATGGTGGCATGGAGAGCATAGTGACCTGGTATGCATGGGCGATTGCTGATCTTCTATAAACAACCTTGCCTGGACTTGTGCCACAGAGGGAAAGTTTCTTAGGTGCAATGCCACAGTCATTCATGACCAAAGGGGTTCTGCTTGAGACAGTGACCTTAGATCTCACATTGAGTTTAACCAATGTTTCCATAGCCATCTGCCAGTTTTGAGAACAGGACTTTCTTTGTGAGAGTATTATCATCAACTCTGCCAATGTGACTTAGCTATTGGAGATTTCTCTGCATCAGTAGATGGTGCATGGACTGAAAGCCAACCAACTGATGACTTCAAAGAATGGTCATATTGGTAGCTTTGCTTGCATGCATTCCAGCAGTACAATAATCATTGTCACAGATTCCTTTCTACTCTAGGCACAAGGCCCAAAAAGAATCATTATCTCAGATATATATAGCAGCGCCTAAATACATACTGAGATGTTTTTGTGTTCTTGTCTCTGTATGTTTTTCCTTGATTTCTAAATAAGATATTTCATAAATGAAATGCTTATACAACGAGGACAAACAAAAACTGAAAGACAGGAGAGTCAGGAATATACATAAAAAATCCATGACACTTATTAACTGTAGACCAGAAGTCGGAAAATGAAATGTTGTTTATTTTTTGTTGATTTTCTTTCTTTTCTTTTTGTTTACCATCCATTCTCATCCTCTCTCTCAGTATATGTGTATATGTGTATGTGTATGTTTGTGCATTTGTATATATATGTGTGTATGTATATCTATACATATATATGTATTTATGCATGTATATATGTATATATCTGTGTGTGTATATACATACATATATATACTATATATATATATATATATACACACACTCACACACGCACAAATATATACATACATATATATATACATATATATATATGTATATATATATACATATATACATATATACATATATATGTATATATGTATATATGTATATATTTGTGTGTGTGTGTGTGTGTGAGTGTGTATGTAATGTCTGTTTATGGTTGTATATTTGTATTTCCTCCATCCTGTGTGGTCTTGTAGCTTTTTAAGAAGGGTGAGTGAGAGGACTATTTAAAGGTAGGTTGTTAGTTTTGTCTGATTAACAGAATCTCTCCCTCCCTCCCTAACCCTACCTGCCTACATACCCACTTTCCTATCTACCTGCTTACCTTCCTTCCTACCTTCCTACCTGTACCAGGCATTGAGCTAACCAGCATACATCATCATCATCATATCAGTATTAATTTTCTCACATTACCTTCCTACATCCTATTCAGCTTCCTCTTTGTCGGCTCCTCCACCTCTTCTGCATCATTGTCTTGCTCCTCATCACCACTACCACTATTGCAATCACCCATCAACCCCCATCCCTGCCACCACCACTGTTGTCACACTCTGAAAATCACCATCATCATCATAACTACTAGCAACATCACCACCACAACTACCATCACCGCTACCACTTCGAGCACCACCTTCACCACCACCACCACCACCACTGCTCCTTTGCCATTGTCACTACTACAACCACCACCATCACCAGCACATTCAGCATCGTCCCTATCATCACCACCAACAACACACCCTCACCATTACCACTAATCTCACTGTCATCAGTACCACTATCCTCACCATTATTACCATCATCACCAGCATTATTAGCAACATTCACACCAACAACAGTATTACCGCCAGTATCCTCCCTACTATTACCACCATCACCACTGCCAACAACACCATCACCATCATCACCACCAGCAATAACAACAGTACCATCATTATCACCACCACCAACAACAAAAACAACATTAACACTATGATCATTACTCTCACCACCACTACAACTTCCATTGACATACATAGCATTATTGTGAGATGTAGCAAGTTACAAGACCAGATAGAATTATCTGTACACTCAGGTATCAAAGCACTCCATCAAGAGGTGAATCCTAGAATGAGTCACACCATATATTAATGGGTCAAGATGATGTAGGCTTTGTATAGCTGAAAACAGTCATATCACTTTTTAGCATCTAAGAACTCTACTGACCAACTACTAGATCTGGAATTTTTACTAAATGCAAGCATCTGGATAAGTTTCTGTTATCAAACTGGAGAATACCATTGTTAATTCCCATTCTAAAGGCCCAAAGAAACACAATTCTTAACTCCCTTCCCTCCATATTTTTCTTATTTTCCTTTCCATCTCATTTTTCTCTCATTTACTTTTTTATCTCATTCATTCTTGCATTTTCTCACTTTTTCTCAGAGTGCATTCATTTGGTATTCTAAGCCTGAATAATTGTCTGAAGGTACACAGTACACTATACAAACTCATTCAACTACTATATAATATCATTAGAAGCATACAGTTTACAGTGGCTTGTATTTAAATTCTATGTATATTAAATGGTATATATATCATCATCATCGTTGTTGTCATCTAACGTCTACTTTCCATGCTGGCATGGTTAGGGGGGGGGTTAACTGAGAACAGGCAAGCTGGGAGGCTGTACCAGGCTCCAATCTGGTTATATATGTTTAAGGCAAGGTTTGACTATGACTTTGAAGTTTCAGCTTACTTGTTTTTGCTAGACAGTCTAATGAAGGTTAGCAAGCCAATACTTTAAAGTTACTGTCAATCTTCTCCTTGTAAAAATTTAATAAATATGTACTCTACTAAAAAAATGAGATGAATAATCATGCAGTCTAATGTTAACTTGTAAAATATTCCTATATATAACTTGACGTAAAAATAAACATTATTCTCTCTCTCTCTTTCTCTCCATCTCTCTCTTCCTCTCCCCCTCTCTGTCTCTGTCTCTCTCTGTCTCTGTGTGTGTGTGTGTCTCTTCTCTCTCTCTCTCTCTCTCTTCTCTCTCTCTCTCTCTCTCTTTCTCTCCATCTCTCTCTTCCTCTCCCCCTCTCTGTCTCTGTCTCTCTCTGTCTCTGTGTGTGTGTGTGTCTCTCTCTCTCTCTCTCTCTCTCTCTCTTTATATATATATATATATATATATATATAGCTCATGACAAGTGAATGCATGTTAATGCATTTAAGCACATTCAAAAGTGCACAATATGAAGTGGAGTGTAATATGATATTAAGCTTCTATTATATTTTGTAACTCTCAAGGTTTTGTATTGAGTACACTTTTTTCACTTGTTTGTATGTATTCACTCATTCATTGTATCACCCCTTTAATGGCAGAGCCTTCTATACAAACTGGACATTATAGCTCGATCATGAATATTCACCTGTTGAACTTTTCAAACAAAACATCACCATGCTGCCACAGAAATATTCCATGAAATGTCATATTTAGAAAAGAAAATTTCGTGAAAATTTGTGTTAAAAGGCGTAGATTCTTAACAAAGCAAGTGGAATAACCCTGGAAGAAATGCTCGGTTTTAAAATTTAATTGTCTGTCCTCTTCCCCAAGAAATTGGTGGAGAAAAAAAACCCAATTGATACATACCTATTCAAATGAGTTATAAACATACATTTCAGAAATGTTACATAATAATTTCCAATAAATCTTTTAAAAATACAAACTAAAAATCTTTTAAAAACTCTAACATATTCACATAATCAGACAAAACAAAAATAGAATTTTTATGGAAGAAATCACTGTGCATGAAAACATTTCTATCCAAATAGCATGACAAACTTATAGAAAAAAATATGAGCACATTAAATTCCATTAACTTAGAAGCTAAAGATTTTACAACTATCTTTCATACAGTCGATAACATTAAAATTTTTCACTGTGGGAGCCATATGCCACTTTTAAGAATCATAAACAAAATGTTCTAAGCAATCCATCCACAAAAGTCATCAACTCTACCAAAAGTCAAATATATATTATTAGCAAATTCTATATTTTAGATAAAACACCAGGCTAGTAAAATGTGTGAGGCTATTTCTATATATCAGAGCTCAGGAATTGAAGATTTGGGCACAGTTGAAATATTATTGACAACAAATGTACAAATGTTTGTAGTGTATAAAGACTTTTCTCCATCACTCATATTTACTGAATTCAACATTGAAAATAGAATTTACTAGCTTTTACATGCTCTGATGAAGCCATTTGATCCTAATGCGTTTCTGCATATTATTTCTATAAGAAACTCAGTTACATTGCATTGAGAAACTGAATTGACTTCATATTTAAGCATATGTTATATATGAAGGCTTAGTGGTTAGGGTATATGGCTCATGATCATAAGGTTGTGAGTTCAATTCCCAGTAATGTGTTGTGTCCTTGAGCAAGATACTCTATTTCACATTGCTCCAGTCCATTCAGCTGGCGAAAAATGCGGAGTATTTCAAAGGGCCAGCCTTGTCACATTCTGTGTCACACTGAATCTCCCCGAGAACTACTTTAAGGGTACATGTGTCTGGGAAGTGCTCGGCCACTTGCACATTAATTTCACGAGCAAGCTGTTCTGTTGATTGGATCAACTGGAACACTCGTCAGTGTAACAGACAGAGTGCCAGTCATATGTTATATGCATGTGCATGCACACACACACACACACACACACATGTATGCAAACGTAAGCTGCATCAAGATGAGACAGTCAATGTGCATTCCATACTCTGTGTAAAAAATGTTAAATGTTATTTTAATTTTAATTCAGCTGAAGAAAACGGGATTTTTACATGATGTAACTGATTTGTCATCAATAAAAACATGTCTGAAACAGCTGTAGTGAACTGCAGACTGTTTGTGTTATTATTTATACTTCGTATATGGATATATACATATATATGTCTGTGTGTGTATATATATATATATAAATATATGTATATATATATATAAATTAATATTTCTAAATCTCTCTAAAGGAGACTATGGCAGCGGTACTGGATATTAATAGTTATTGCCAAGTTAACATGGCAGTCCAGAAAAATAGGACTAATGCTGCCGTTGAATGCTGCCAAGAGGCCATCGCCTCTAGCTAGCTAGACATATTAGCTTGGCAATAACTACTAATATATATATATTCTTTCATTCTTTTACTTGTTTCAGTCATTTGACTGCAGCCATGCTGGAGCACCACCTTTTAGTCAAAGAAATCAGCCCCAGGACTCTTTGTAAGGCTAGTACTTATTCTGTTAGTCTCTTTTGCTGACCTGCTAGGTTACAGGGACGTGAACACACCAACATCGGTTGTCAAGTGATGGTGGCAGGGGAAACAAACACAGATACACACTTAAATATATATATATATATACTATGGGCTTCTTTCAGTTTCCATCCACCAGTTCCACTCACAAGGTTTTGGTCAGCCCAAGGCTATAGTAGAAGACACTTGTGCAAGGTGTTATACAGTGGGACTGAACCTGGAACCATGTGGTTGAAAAGCAAGCTTCTTACCAAACATATTCATAATTACATATTTTATTCCTCTTAATCTGATATTTTTTTCTTATTGAGCATTTTTTTGTCTCTTTACACAAAAAAATTATCGTCACTCTATTTGCCAATTATTTGGTAAGGGTTGAATATACCTCTGTCAGATTCAGCAATGCAGATTCAGTTGTTCACTCAGTAGAATAACCTGCTCATTGAATCTAAGTGGTTGAATATTCCACAGAATTGTGTACTCTTAAAATTATTTTACATGCAATAGTATGCATGTGTATGGAAAGCTGTACTTTTGAATTACAAGTATATTTCACCTGATGCACTTCCATACAGTTTCCACCTACCCCAGTTTCACTCACAAGATATAAAACAACCTAAGGATAAAAAACATGATGTTTGCCCTAGATGGCATGATGTAGAATCAAACCCAGGATCTCACAGTTGCAAAATAACTCCTTAACCATTTAGCCACAAGTAAAATATTTATATGATTACTATAATAGCTCACTCACTTCTCTCTACCATCTTTGATTCTATTATTAATGTAATTTAAGGGAACTTGTGCGTTGTATTGAATACAGTCATAAATATATTTTTGGTATTTCAGCTGTTTCTGTGTTTCTTCGATTCTGGTTCTGTTGAGTATAAAAGCATCCTGACATGTTGTATTAGCGTTTGTAGCTGCTAAATATCTGTTTCCATTTTAGCATTATGGGAAACCACAAGGAAATAGCTCTTGATGTATATAAAAATTAGTTATTTCTCTTTATCTGAACATTGCATTAAGAAAACCTGTAATAAAACAAATGATAAATATACATTGCATCTAAAAATATAAATGGAGATAGATATGGCTGTGTGATTAGGCAGTTCAATTCTCAACCATGTCCCATTGCTAGGGGAATTGTCTTCGACTATAGTCTGTGAATAACAAAGCTTCACAAGTGGATTTGGTTGTAGGAAACTGAAAGAAGCTTATCATTAATATTTGTATGTATGTATTTATGTATGTATGTATATGTATACATGTATTTATATATATGTGTATGTATATTTATGTATTTATGCATGCATGTCTATATATCTTCTATTTTGTTTCAGTCATTAAACTGTGGCCATGCTAGGGCAACACCTTGAGGAATTTTTAACCAGACTAATCAACTCCTGTACTTATTTTCATTTTAAGCTTGGCACTTTTTCCATCTGTCTCTTTTGCCAAACTGTTAAATTACAGGGACGTAAACACACCAGCACCAAGTAGTGTTATCAAGTGGTAGTGGTGGGCAAATACAGACACAAAGACATACACGTGTGTGTGTGTGTGTGTATATATATATATGTGTGTGTGTGTGTGTGTGTGTGTGGTGTGTATACACATACATATGACAGTTTTCTTCCAGTTTCTGTCTACCAAATCCACTCACCAGGCTTTTGTCTTCTTCCCTACCCATTTCTTGGAGGAAGAGTACAGACAATTAAATTTTAAAACCAAACATTTCTTCCAGGGTTATTCCACTTTCTTTGTGTAGAATCTACACCAAGGTGCCATGCAGTGGGATTGAGCCTAGAACTATTTACCACACAGCCATGCCTGCATCTGGAATGGAAAATCTAATGCTTGGCAACAAACTATCACTTTATCGTGCTGCTACTGTATAAGTCTCTCTGAGAGATTTAGTAATACAATATTTCTAATTTCATATATATATATATATATATATATAATATATATATATATATATTATATATATATAAAACACGATTTATTTGTGATCAGAGTTGCTTGAAAACTGAGGTACAACTGTATGTATGTATGTATGTATGTATGTATGTATGTATGTATGCATGTATGCATGCATGCATGTATGTATGGATTAAGGCTACCATTGGTTTCATGTGAGGAAGCCTTCCACAATTATCAAGCTTATCACACAGAACATCAATGTTCATCTCCCTTTTGGCCGCATGGAGCAGCATCCTGTGACTCCTATACTATGCATAACTGAAACATCTATGAGGGGCGTCCCATAGGATGACCTAGATGAGATGAAATGATGGATAAAAACCAATTGGATTAATTTAAAATAGAGATGAGCACCGATGTTCTGTGAGATAGGTTTGAAAATTGCGTGATTCCTTAACATGAAACCAATGATAGCTTTAAGCCATAAATAAAGAATCTTTATCCACTAATGTGGTGTTGAGAACTCATTCTCAATGCTTATATCTATACCAAATATATATACATAAATATATATATGTATAGACATATATATGTATAGACATATATATATATATATATATATATATATATATAATACACACAGACAAACACACAATTATATATATGTGTATGTTTGTATTTTCTTTTCTTCACAATATGGGCTAGTTATAGACAAGTATTATGATCGTTCAAGTAAAGTTCCTTGTTTTCAGTCTTCCCTGAAATCATGCCTAACTAGGGGGAAATATTACCTTGCTTGGAAACAGGTGAAGGTTGGTGACAGGAAGGGCATCCAGCCAAGGATAAACCTATCACAGTGAATTTCATATGACCCATGCAAGTACTCTAAAGTGAATATTAAAATAATGATGATGATGTTGAAGATAATATTGATGATGATAATGCTGATTATGAGGACAGTGATGATGATAATGACAATGATGATGATGACAATGATGATGGCCATGACAACAACGATGATGATGATGATGGTGATGATGGCAATGATGATGACGACGATGACAATAAGTAAAAAGAGGAGAGGGGCGAAATGAAAATGCAATAGAAAAATAGAAATAAACAATTTCAATTGCCTGTATTATATGTTACAAGGCTATACATACACACACACACACACACACACAATACTCTGACATATGCACACACCTACAAACACACACACATACACACACCCAGTCGCACACATTTGGGTGTGCAATCAAGATATAGAAATATTTAAAACAAGCATATCAGGGTATATATTTATTTCCTTTTATTACAAACAGACGTTCTTCCTTTATCATAATCTATAGTTGTGTAACTACAATGAAAGGAAATGGTACCAAATGACAAGATATTTTTGAAGCTATATATTCTATATATTCAGAATTTGTACAGAAAATATGACAGTTGCACTGGATGCAAGATGTCAGGGTGTACACAGACCATGGCTACGAAAATAAATCAGTACATTACAAAGGTACAATGGAGGCAAAGTTAAAATTTAACTGTCAGTATTTGTTATTTGCATATTTGTAAATAAATGAACGAGTGAATAAATAAATAAAGAAGGAAAGAAAGAAAGAAGTGAGGGAAAATATTATGCTTTTGGTATGAATATATTACTGTAAATATACAAAAAATAGTGAAGCATACAAATATAAAACTCCAAAGTATTATAAACACATCAACAACAAAATCATCATGAACAACAAAAACAACAACAATAATAATAATAGTAATAATAATAATAATAATAATTATTATTATTATTATTATTATTATTATTATTATTAGTAGTAGTAGTGGTGGTAATGTTAGGTGACATATGAAGGTGACATTGTAAGAACAAATTACAAAAATGGCAGTGATGGAAGAACATTGTGTACAATCGATTATCAAAGAAAACAGCCTTGGAAACAAAAGAATGTGACAGGAAATAAAAGAAGTGTCCCAAGAGAGGAGCAGCCTTATAAACATAAACGATAATAGACCACTGATTTAAAGCCTGAATTTAAGTGTGCTGAACATAAATATATAAATACATACATACATCTGTACATATATACACGTCTCTCTCACGCTCTGTCTCTGTATGTATATATATATATATATATATATATATATATATATATATATATATATATAGATAGATAGATAGATAGATAGATAGATAGATATATATATATATATACACACAAACATACACACATAAACACACAACATATGTTTGTGTGTGTGTGTGCATACATACACAGACAACCATAGTAGTCACACAGCTAGCAAAGCAAGATTGAAATGTGTTCTTAAATTACCTTAACAAATACTTTTTTTCTGATGGGGACAGTTAGAGATCAGCTCAGAAATTTTATTGGACTGATCAGATTTCAGTGTTAAAATATGAAACCTCTCTGCTAAACAAACGCTGCATCTATGAGAGCTGGTAACAGACAACGTTAGCATTTTCGATAATTAACCAGTTGATTCCAAAACTTCCTATGTCTCTTTCAAATGTCAGATATTTAGATAATGAAGTAGCCTACTTGTCCATATGGCTGAAGGAATATATGCACTGAATGCTCTGTCTCTTAAACAAGTTCTAATTAAGGTCAGTCTAGCTTTTTCAGTATTGTCTGTGGGGGTCACATTTGCACAATAGACAAGTATCTTTGAAAGTTACTTACCATCAAGAATACAAGTTGTAATATTAATGCAGATGCATTAAGTTGATTAGTTTGGAATATTTCTATACGTAGTATTACTCTGCTTATTCATTCTGCTTTTGGCAGTAGCCAGATTTTGGATGCAACTGTAACTCATTTTGATTTTGGTACTATTTTATTAAAGAATTTGTTATAAAAATGACTGTGTGGGAAGTGTTTGCATTATAAGATATAAAAATCTTGCGGCTATATTGGATGACACATTTAATCTGAAAGAGGGGATTGTACCAAATATCTTTTTGCTTTTTCTTTTTTTTATATGTTTATGATGTTGAGTATATTATATTTTTCTTTGAATCTGTTCTCTTTTAAGGCATCCTTGTAATGCTCTGAAAAACGATTAAATCTATTCTTCATCTAAAGAAATATTTTATATATGTCTGACTACATACATTATAAATATGAGGAAGGGGAGAATGTAAATTCTGCTATATAGTATTGTATGGTAATAGTGTAGTATAGCGTTGTGAGCTAGTAGTGTACTATAGTGTTGTGAGGTAGTAGTGTACTATAGTGTTGTGAGGTAGTAAAGTTGTTGTAAATAGTGTAATATGATGGTTGTAGTAGAAGAGTAGTAGTAGAAGTAGTGCTACTGGAATGAAAGTAAAGTCTGGTTGAGAATAGGGTGGTGGGGGCAATGGTGACGATGATGGTAATGACAATAACAGGTGTGATGGTGTTGGTGCTGGTGAAGGTAGTAGTATTAGTAGTGATGATAATGGGGGGGATGATGGTGATTGTCATAGTAGAAGTAGTGGTCTTGATGGTAGTGTTGATGATGGCAGCAGTTGTACTGGTGGTAGTGATGGTGATGGTAACAGTTATGGTTAGGCTGGGGATGATGAAGGGGAGAGTAATGACGATAGTGGTAATGGTGGTGATAGTAGTTGTGGTTGTGGTAGTGGTGGTGATGGTGATGATGGTGGTGGTAGTGCTGATGATGGCAGAAGTTAGTGGTGGTGGTAATGTTGTAGTGGTGATGGTGGTAGTTGTGGCAATGATGTAGTTGTGGTAGTAGTTGTGGCAATAATGACAATGGCGGATGATAGTGGTGGTGGCAGTAGTTGAGGTGGTGGTAGTAGTAGTTGGAGTAGTAGTAGTTGTGGTGGAGGCAGTAAGGTGGGAGTAACAGCTCTTGCAGTGGTGGTGTTGGTGGAGGTAGTGGTGGCGGTGATGGCAGTGCTAATATATATGCAGAGATAGGGGGGTGTCAGGTGGGTGGGGTAGCAAAAGTAACAATGAATATAGAAGTTTCCACTGAAATTGGAAAATATCATTTATTTATTCACTTTTCTTCATATTTTTGTTATTTTTCTATTGAAAAATTATATTTATTTATTTATTTGTTTTATTCCTCTTTCATCGTTATTGATGATAAAAGTGAAAAAAAAGGCAGAGAGAAAAAGAGAGGAAAGAAGTCTATTTTTATCCAAAGAGAGAAAGGAAAGAGAACAAGATTCTGGAAACGTTAGCAACTCCATAGAAATTTACTAATGCCAGAAGGTTATTTTATGTCAAATTCAAAAACACCTATACACACACACACACACACACACACACACACACACACATATACACACACACATGCATACATACACATACGTGCATACACACACACATATGCATACATAAAGGTGTGAGTGCATGCACAATACATACATATTATATATATGTATGTATATAATATATATTATATATATATATATATATATATATATATATATATATATATATACATATACACAAACATAAAGATGTGTGTATATGCACACCCATAAGTATACATACATATATGTATATATATATATATAGACACCCACACACTCACACACACATACACACTCACACACATACATACACACATGCATGCACACACAAACACACCACACACACACATTGTTTCAGTCTTCAGGCTTAACCTTTTATATCACTATAGTTTTAGAGACTTCATTAGTGAACAGTTTTCAAATTTGAATACAGACAAAATTTCATGCATGGATTTTGGAGCCCACCCCAGCCCTACTTCAACTCCCCACCATGCATCCTACCCTAAAGGACAAAGGGTAAAATTATACCTAAGCCAGATTTGTAACTAAGAGCTTTCACTACATATAGCAAAAAACATCAACAACAAAAATTGCTGACCATTGCTATTTTTCTCTCTATTTTCCTTGTTTCAGTCATTAGACTACAGCCATGCTGGAGCATCAACTTGAAGAACTTTAACCGAATAAATTGCCTCCTGTACTTATTCTTTTTTGTAATGCCTGGTACTAATTTTATCAGTCCTTTTTGCCAAACTGCTAAGTTACAGAGCCATAAACACACCAACACTAGCTGTCAAGCAGAGGCAAGGGACAAACGCATACACAAAGACACACACAAGCACACACATATAGTGAAAAAGTTTGAGAAAAAACTCCAGATGGTGAATTGTAGTAAAAAGTATTATTAGAAAGAAAATGCCCAGAAATTTTATGTCTGAAATATATATATATATATATTTTCAAACTTAAAATAAAATATTTACATAGTCGACAGGTTTTGCTTATGCTAATCATGACTGAGTAATTAGTGATAATGTTATAATTTCATGATATCATAATAAGTTTTCATTCCACACACATACAAACAAACACACATATATATATATATAATCATGTAAACCACATTTGCATTGGTTAGAATAAAACAGAATAAAAACTAATGAACAAAATGAATGAATAATCATTTTTCCCAATGCTCGACTGATTCCATGAATCCAACACAATTCACTACCCTACACCAAAGGAAAATGAAGACAACCATAAAAGCCATCAATAGATCTTTCATAAAATATGCGGAGGTGTAGTTTTGGATGTTAGGTGGAAGATAAGTGAAAGAAACCATTCCAGCATAATGGAAACAATTAAACACAAACTGTAATATAAATATGTTAACACGGAGAGCAGAGTCGTTTAAAGTGTACAAGGCCAGATACAGTGGAGTCGAAAAGACGAGGTGCAGTAATAGAGCAAAGGCTGGGCTTTTAAGTAAAAGAAAATTTATACGTGAAGCTTTTAATGTAAAGAAAATAGCATTAAAAATATAATTAATAACAACAATAATACTAATGAAAATAAAAATAATAATAAACAAAACGAGGTAAGAGTAATGCAATTATGAAATTATATTGTGGAAGAATCTGGCATACTTCTTTTTTCCCTAGCTTTATTGTGTCTAGTATGAGTGCAAGTGTGTGTGTATACATACACATACACAAAGATCTATATTTTTGTGTGTGTATGTGTATACATATTATAGATAGATTGATAGATATAGATATACACCTGTGTATATATATAATTATGTAGAGTGATATATATGTGTCTTTGTGAGCATATATATACATACATACATACATATATATATATTATATATATGTATATATATATATATATATATATATATATATTATATATATATATATATATATATATATATATATACACATACATATATATATATATATATATATTATATATATATTTACATATTTATATGTGTGTGTGTATGTATATGAATGTGTATACATACACATGCAGCTTAGATTTTATCCGCTTTGTGCTTTGATTTCAGTAAAGTCAATTATGGAAAGAGGATTACAGAAAGCAAGCTAGCCATGAAGCAAGACTTTGCTAATTAGAGCAAATTTTTAAAATGTCAATGTGATTAGCATTTGCAATATCAGTTTAATTATTTTCTCTGTATAGACATAATATACGGAATGTGAACTACTTAACTGCAGGTAACAACCAGGGGTCAGACATTGTTACTATATATATATATATATATATATATATATATATATATACACACATATACACATATATATATATATATATATATATACACACATATGTACACACACACATATGGCATCAATGTACTTTTACTTGCTTTGCAAAATGTTAATATAATATGGTGAAATTGAGTGTGTATTTATATAAACATGCATACACATACACACACATGCAAGCACACACATATATCTATACATGTATTTATATACATACACACATGCTTATAATATATCTGTGCTGGTATTTATGTGAATGTGTATTTATATTGAATGCCATAATTCACCAGCACTGAACTGTGCAACTTAAGCAGCTAATAGGGTCTATATATTTGTTATTAACAATACAATTATTACAGTATGATTATACATACATGTACATACAAAAGTTTCTCTTAATTTATTCTTTTACCATTTTTCATTGAACCACAAGTACTATAACATTTCACACAGGCATTGTAGTATTATAAAATGTTCTGTATATAAAATCCTCATTAGTTCTTTCAGAATTTAGAATATTAAACAGTTGCCTTGCACAATTCATTCAAATTCTCTACTTATGTGTAGCTCTGTTACTTGTGGAAATTGCCCTCTTGTTTATAATTAACTGGCAGATTCATTAGCATACTGGGCTAGTGCTGGACTGACTGAACATAATTTTAAAACATGGATTTAACAGCATCCATACTCTTCTGTTTGCACTGACAGGGAATTTGCATTAGTTTTGTTAAAATTTAACTGGTCTTTGAGAGACATACAAGGGTGTATAAGTAATCATTGCATGTTGAAACTTGGATCTAACTTTTATTATCCCAACAAAAGGTCTTGGTGAATACTCCCTTCTCATTTGCATCTATGTGAACAAGTGTGACAAAATGGTTTCAAGATTCTTATCTTTAAATATATCAGATCTTTTATTTTCTTGTAAGCATGATTCTAACTACCTTTTTTGGCCTATTTTAAACCTCCTCAAAGTCCTAAAATCAGAGCCAATTTTAATTTTATATATACAACTGTTAGATCTATATTTTTGTTATCTCATTTCACAATACCAAAAAGCTCCCTTGCAAGAATACACACACACACATAAATACATTCAAATGTATAAAAATATGTATGTATGTATGTCTTTGGGTATGTGTGTGTGTATTTATTCATATATATATCAGTGGTTATAGAAGATATATTACATGTGTACACATACATGCATGCACACGCACATACACACACACACACGAATATATACACACACATACTCAGATGAATTTGCATTATTATATTTTGTTTCCAATTTAATTGCATGCATATTTAATTCAGTATATTTAATTCAATCATTTTAATATACCAATCCTTCACCATCTTTCCCTATTTGCACACAAAATTTTCTACACCTATTTTTGTCAAAGAATTCCCTTGAAGACCTTTATATATTTTATAATTAACACCTTTATGCAAATATAAATAATTCTAATATTTGGTATTTTACAATTTAATTGCATGCATACTTGATTCAATAATTTTAATAACATACACAGTATTTTCCCATACAAGCTCAGTTTTTCTTTGCATAAATTTGTCATTATTATTATTTTCCTCATTCACTAATGTCAGTACACGAGAAGCTGCACCTAGTTTTGACCTTTCCTTATATGGTATATTTTTCAAAATGGAGCTTTAATGAATGAGGTTTAATGCATTTTCAAGAGATCAGGCAAAACTTGCTACCACTTTTGAATATCTTTTGCATCTCTAATTTCATATATATATATATATATATAGATAGATAGATAGATAGATAATGGAATGAATGACATTCTTTATCTAAAATCACTACAAGTGTTTCTACACATTTTTACACTTGTTGTATATTACTGAGATACTGAGTAATTGTTATCATACATCAGGTAGCCAATAACTATGGATGGGCTTTTATTGTTCTACAATGTTTTTATCTGAATCTTAAATATCAATGCATTCCATCTGTGACCATTGTATCAGACATAATATATATAGGAAAGCTAGATAATCATAATTGTCCTTCCTTAATCAAGTCAGTAGAAAGATAGTAGAGGGTGATTTCGCTATTATTTCTAGCACATTGATCAGCCACATAAAGGCCTCTGTGAGATTATGAGCTATCAAATTTAAGATGATATGTAAGTACCTGATTTAGTAACTTATTTAAACTATTAATGTTATATGTAATTTATAACTTATTAGAACACACTTATCAGAACTTAAGTTCATCATAAAGAATGCTAGAATGATACCTGGTGTTGCCAGGGAAATACTAGAAAGATTCTTTCTGTTGCCTGGGCAATAAAAATTTCAGTTTTAAACTAATTAATTGAATGAGAATCACAGTAATTCCCTATAAAATCATTATTTGAAAAACCCTTCAAGTTTAACGCCTGCAGCTTTTATGCCATGGTCTCTGATACAGTGATTGCCTCTTAAAAATACTCATTTAGAGGAGCTTTTAAGTATGTTTCCCAATGCTTCTGAAATTTATTGTCAACCAATAGAAGAACATTGTCTAATTATATATTATTTCATAAATATTTGAAAACCAAAATTTTTTGGAAATACTTTAAGACACACTGATTTATAATAAGGGTTAGCGACAACAAAAGCATTCTGCTGTAAAACAGTACTTCAGAAATATGTATTCATCTAACCTATGTCAGAATGGTAAAAAAAACAGACATAAAATGAATGAACATATGAAGTATACAGTATAGACACAGACATACACACACATGTAAACATATACAACACTCTCTCTTTCTCTCTCTCTCTCTGTATATATATATATATATATATATATATATTATATATATATATATATAGTTAATCCAAACATGAAAGCACAAAAAAACACAACAACGCGAGGACGTGGAACAAATATAGTATTATTGGACGCTCAGGAAAGAAGGAAAGGAGGGTTTAACGTTTCGAGCGGAGCTCTTCGTCGATTTGTATATGTATATGTATGTATTTGCAAATATCCAGTACACATACATATATGCACAGGTGTGGCCATGTGCAGCAGTCCAGCTATGGCTGTGTAGAAAGAAAATTGCTTTCCAACCATATGGTTCAGGGTTCAGTCCCACTGCATGGCAAGTATCTTCTGTTATAGCCTCAGAACACCCAAAGCCCATCATATGTGTATGTCTGTGTGTATATTATTGTGTTTGTATTTGTCTCCCAGTGTTTATCTTCCTGCATGACTGGTGTTGGTTTGTTTATGTTCCCATAACTTAGCAATTTAGCATAACAGACTGATAAGATAAGTACAGATTTGAACAAACAATAAGTAGTTAGGTCAGTTTGTTTAACTAGACCTTTTGAAGCCAGTATGCCCCAGCATGGCTGCAGTCCAATGATTGAAACAAATAAAAAAGATAAAAAAGTAAAAGCTACATACATGCTTCAGTGTTTGTGTGTATACATGCATACATATATGCATATATATACATATATAATATATATATATATATATATATATATATACACACACACACAATCATTTTATATACATGCATATATATATATATAAATATAGATATACATATATGTATAAATATGAAAAGATATATGTGTGTGTGTAAGTATATATAAACATATATGTATGTATGTATATATATATATATATAATATATATATATATATATATATATATATATACACACCACACACACACACACACACACACATATAAATATATATGTATGTGTATATATGAAGGCACAGATACAAAATCTAGAAAAATCAATGAATATGTATCTGCAGAAAGATATAAAAAGAAGATAAAAAATAAAAAAAAATTTTTAAATACTTTTATTCTGTGTGAATATAAAATGGAGTAAAATAGAAATTGAATTGTTGTTACTGTTGTTGTTGCTCTTGTTATTGTATTGTCTGTTGTAATGTTTATTTAACACCAGCTGGTCATTGACATATTAAATATACATACTTCTTCCTTTATACTTCACTGGACGTTGTACTCTACACTGTGAACATTCGACATAAAACACACACATACGCTCACACACATTTGTCAGTTCATCAATTTATTTATCTGTTATCTCTCTCCCTCTCGCTTCCTCTTTCTCCCCCCTCTCTGGTGAGCTGATGGAATTGTAAGGAGTGCTTAGCAGTTTTTCATCCATCTTTACATTCTGAGTTCAGATTCCACTGAGGTTGACTTTGCCTTTCATCCTTTCTGGGGTGATAAACTAAGACCTAGTTAAGCACTGGGGTCGATGTAATCAACTTGGCCCTTCCCTTGAACTTACTGGCCTTGTGCCAAAATTTGAAACCTATCTATCTATCTACCTGTCTGTCTGTCTGTCTGTCTATTTTTCCATCTGTCTGTCTAACAACATATCTATCTATCTATCTATCTATCTATCTATCTATCTATCTATCTATCTATCTATCTATCTATCTATCTATCTATCTATCTATCTATCTATCTATCTAGCTATCTATCCATCCCTCCATTATTCTGCCTGCCTGCCTGTCTGTCTCTTTGCCTTTCTATCTGTCTACCTCTCTCTCCATCTGTCTTCTTGCCTCTGTTTCTATATATCATATGTACATCTTTGCATGTATGTCTGTGTGTAGGTGTGTGTGTATATCATTACATAAAACTGCATGCATGTGGAGTGGTGTCAGTATTTGCAGTGACCTCTGTATGGCAACAGGAGCTTTTGGCAAGAAATGGAGGAGAATGATGTTTGTGAATGAAACAAACAAATAAAATTTTAAGTGATTAAAAAAGACAAGAAAAAACAAACAGTTAAAGTAGTGAAACAACACACATACATACACACATACCCTCACACACACATGCACACTCTCATATAAACAAACACATGCTTACTATCAATTCTACTAACTGAACAACCCACTCCACACTCTAGACAAAGAAGAACAGTTCCGTTTCGCAACGATAGAATTCACCATTTCATGCAAAGGTTCATGACCTTAATTAATTTAGCAGGAATTTTCTGTTCAATTAAGGAATTTGTAACAACTAATATGTTACACAAGATTACAGTATATCCCTGTGTTAATATTAAATAGGATGAAATAACATGGCTACTAGCTAATCCCTTAATCCATTTTTTATGAACCTTCAGGAACTATGTGAAGTGAAGGGTAGACAGAATTTTTTATATTTTAAAATGGTTAGGGAATAAATACTCCCTGTACACCCTGGGTAACATGATGCTGGGTTTTCACAATGACGTGAATAATTTGTTTTTTTTTATTAATTTGAGACAGGCATTAAACATGATACCATAAATTGATGCTGCCACTTCTGTTAGATTATAATCTTTCTAAAAACAAATTGAGCTACACAGATTGAATTCTCTGCCATCTTACAAACATCTAATTCTTTTAATTCTTTCCTGTAACAATTGGGTGATACCATTACAGATGTTCTAAGTTTAATGCTCCATTCAAAATTTAAATCATTTTCTAAGAATCATTTTGAACTCAATTTTACTAGGATTTCTGTTGCAAAGACTAATTGTGGAACTATTTGTTCTTTGCTACTTAAACTAGACACTTGTTGTTCTATTAACTCCTAAAAGTCTTCAGAGTTGAGTATCTCATTATCAGTATCTTTTCTTTTTTTTTATATCTTTTTATTTATATCTGGGGCTCTACCTTGAAGTATTTCTAGTCAAAGGAATCAACTTCAGTACTTATTATTTTCTTTTTCTTCTAAGTCTAGTACTATTTCTATCTTTCCCTTTTGCTGAACTGCTAAGTTATGGGAACGTAAACACACCAATGCTGGTTGTCAAACAGTGATGGGGACAAACACAGACACAAACACACACTCATTTATATATATATATATATATATATATATATATATATATATAATGGGCATTTTTCAGTTTCCTTCTACCACATCCACTCACAAGGATTTACTAAGTCGAAGGCTGTTGTAGAAGACTTTGCCCAAGGGGCTATTCAGTGGGATAGAACCCAGAGGTTGGGAAGGAAGCTTCTTATCACATATGAACACTGAATAACATCTGAATTATCTTCTTTAAACCCTACTCCTTGTGCCATTTCTACAATATTCTTGTTGTTTGAGATGACTTCATTTTCTATCTCGTAGTCTTTTTTGACTTTATTTGGGCATGTTTCTTTATTTCTAAACTTCAAGAGGATATGTATACGTAATTCCTTTCTAGACATTTCTAATATTTTTCTGGAATTCTTTGATGGACTGGTGTTTATTAACAGACGGTGAAATCAACCGCCTTTAAGTTCTTCAAAGATAACATGCTATCAAAAACGGAAATAACATCTTGATCGATACACTTTTATAGTTTTGTAGAAGGAAAATTAACCTCAGTAAGGTACACGTGCTTAGAGTGAATCTAGACATGAAGGATAACCAGGCAAATTGTCCAAAAGCAAAATGGAACTCGGATTGGAGTTTTTATTACAGTGATGTAAGACAAGGTAGAGATATTCAATGAACTATTCAGTAAACAAAATTGTTTGTTGGTGAAATACTTCTAATAGATTTTCATGGGACTGATAAATTAGATTTAGAGACACATTTCAATACTCTTGGAGTATCAAAATAATAAACCAGTAATGTCTTAACTTTCAAGTCTCCAGTGACATTTGCTCCTCACAATGATGTGAGATGGTCTGTTTGCTACTTTGTCTTTCTTCCTCTCAGATTAAAGCTTTAGAAGTTAGACACTTCTAAGATATTCCTCATTTGTCTACATCAGTGGTTTCCAGCTCGAGTCTGTATGACCCCTGAGTTTTGAGGGTGCACCCTAGCAAAATAGTAAATTGAAGATCCAGAGTAGTATTTTGAGGGTACATGAAAAGTTTTGATTTAAATATATGTATTGCAAGAAACATTTAAGTTTCTTCTCTAACATTATACAGAGGTCAACCTTGAGAAGTTAATGTGTGTAAAACAAAGGGCACCTATAAAAGTAGTTTTTAAACATCGAATGGCTATGGAGACTACAAGAATAAAATAGTGAACAAATGGGTCCATAGATATAAAACGATTGCTTTTAACATTCTCCTTCCATCATGGCATGGGTTGGATGGTTTGGCAGGAGCTAGCCAGGCAGAAGACTGCACCACATTTCAGTGTCTGTTTTGGAATGGTTTTTGTATGGCTGTACTTGACAGTTCTCCTCTTATCTGAATGCTATTGAGATTACACCATTCCTTAAACTGTTAAAACCAACCACAAGACATAACAGTCATTGAGGCAACTTCCACACCTTACTTCAACTGATTTAATAAATTCAACACCTCTTACTGGGTAATGGCTTATGGTTCTAGAGAGTGATGCTGTAATATATCCACTGACATGCTTAACATTTTCCCCTTATATTTAATGATTTTACTGTGTCCATGTTCAGAAAGATTTGAATACAAAGATCTCACTTGAATTTTGTAAAGTAACTTTTAATTTGTCAATTTTTATTTGTTAATGGTTTTTAAAGTTGACAGTACAAGTGCTAATGATTCCGCAAGAACATTTTCTTCTCTTCCTTCTACTCTTTTTATTTGCTTTAGTATTGTATCCAATGATATTGCTTGATGCTTACACGACATGATGGAATTAAGAAGAGTACTGAATTTTTTTTTTTCCAATTATTGTACTTTAAGAAATTAAGAAATTGCTATACAGGTGCTATGATACAGCACATTCGGACACTCCAGAAACACAAAAACAAACTCAGTGTAACTAATTGATTGCATCTTTTAGTCACTTCAATAAAGCATTGAGAGGGTTTCCTGATAAGGAGGTTCTAATTTAAACAAGAAATTCTCAGGAAGGCCATGCAGCTAAAATTTTTTGTTATTTTATTTGTGAAATTGCTACAGTTTTAAGCTTTGGTATAATGAGGTTTCTTTCACAGGGCTACTGTAAAATACGAGGCATTGGTGTGTGTTTGTGTCTGTAAACTTATATATATCTGGATCTGTGTGCATGCAGATAGCTGGGAAGATAGGTGGACAAAGAATCACATACAACAAACATAAGTACAGATAGATGGAGGTAGGAATTAAAATTAATAAACAATGTAGTTGTGGATATATACATATGTATATGTATGTATAAATAGATAGACAGACAGACAAGTACTGGCAAGGTTGTCTTGTAACAGGTTTGTTTCTCAACTACGTTATTTCAGGTTCAGCCCCACAGTATGTCAACATGGGAAAGGGTCTTCTACTATAGACATAGTAGTGACCAGAGCCTTGTGAGTGGATTTACTAAACAGAAACTGAAAGAAGCTTCTTATATATCATCATCATCATCATCATCATTTAACGTCCGCTTTCCATGCTAGCATGGGTTGGACGGTTCAACTGGGGTCTGGGGAGCCCGAAAGCTGCACCAGTCCAGTCAGATCTGGCAGTGTTTCTACAGCTGGATGCCCTTCCTAACGCCAACCACTCCGAGAGTGTAGTGGGTGATTTTATGTGCCACCGACACAGGTGCCAGACGAGGCTGACAAACGGCCACGCTCGGATGGTGTTTTTTTTTATGTGCCACCGACACAGGTGCCAGACGAGGCTGGCAGACGGCCACGCTCGGATGGTGTTTTTATGTGCCTCCGACACAGGTGCCAGACGAGGCTGGCAGACGGCCACGCTCGGATGGTGTTTTTTGTGCCACCGACACAGGTGCCAGACGAGGCTGGCAGACGGCCACGCTCGGATGGTGTTTTTATGTGCCACCGACACAGGTGCCAGATGAGGCTGGCAAACGGCCACGATCGGATGGTGCTTGTTACGTGCCCACAGCACGGAGGCCAGTCGATGCGGTACTGGCTACGGCCACGTTCGGATGGTTTTCTTATGTGCCACGTGCCACCGGCACTGGTACCACAAAGATACAAATTCCATTGATGTTCATCTATTTTGATTTGTTTTGATTTGATTTGATTTTCACTTGCCTCAACAGGTCTTCACAAGTGTCACATATATATATATATATATATATATATAAACAATTGCAGCGTGGAAGGTGTTTATAAGCCATTTAAGAAACACACAAAAGCCGTTCGATTCACTTCAACATTTAAGTTTAATTTGTCAAAATATTTTCGTCGCTAAAATCCACGACCTGTTCACTGACAAAGTCCGTGCTGCATCTCATATATATATATATATATATAAAATAATAATAATAATAATAGATAAATGTTCCCTTTTAAAGCCTAGCTAGGTTCATGGGCCCAGTATCCCGGTTTCTATGGCATGTGTGTTCCCCAGCTGGATGGGATGCCAATCCATCAAAGCATTACTCATTTTTGCCAGCTGAGTGGACTGGAGCAACATGAAATGAAGTATTTTGCTCAAGAACACATGTCGCCCGGTCCAGGAATCGAAATCACAATCTTACAATCATGATGCTGACACCCTAACCACTAAGCCACGAGCCTTCACTATATATATATATATATATAATCTAAGCAATAAAATGCTACTGTTGGAATTTTGAACCATACTTGTGGTCTTCATTATATGTATGCTACACTTGGAACCAATCTTGGGTCAGTTCTACAGTTTATATTGGATTTAGTACCTATGTGCATATGTATGTGAGTGTGAGTGTGTTTATGTATATGTGCATATGTGTGTATGTGTATTTACATATATATTTTTCGCTGAGGCATTACTATACATCATCTCATAGCAGAAACAGCTGTAAGTCAATGAATTTCTTAAGACAATCATTTATTCCATTGGTATGTATTTTCGTGTGGCTCACATGGCTCAGTGGTTAGAGCATCGAGCTTACGATTGTGAGGTTGTGAGTTCGATTCTCAGACCGGGCTGCAAGACACTTTATTTCACATTGCTCCAGTTTACTCAGCTGTAGAAATGAGTTATGACGTCACTGGTGTCAAGCTGTATCGATCGGCCTTTGCCTTTCCCTCGGATAACATCAGTGGTGTGGAGAGGGGAGGTTGGTATGCATGGGCAACTGCTGGCCTTCCATAAACAACCTTGCCCGAACTTGTACCTCAGAGGGAAACCTTCTAGGTGCAATCCCATGGTCATCCATGACCGAAGGGGATCTCCCATTCCCCTATAGATTTTCTCATATATATGTATATGTGGGCAGGGGGTGTACATACTTACAGTATCCTACCAACAACTGACAACTAAAGGTTGTTTTACCCAAATTTGAGCTCAATACTAAGTACCTAGCCACTGCTGACATCCTACTTATTGATATACCTAGATTCTTATGAATCCTGTAACTGATCACTATATATGTGTGTGTGTGTGTGTATATGAATGTATTTATTTATATGCATATGTGTGTGTGTGTGTATATATATATATATATATGTATATAAATGAAAGAATGGAGTCGAACGACGATTTTGCTCTTCATGGTGCTGACATAAGTTCCTTGTCTTTCCTGATGAGATGGCGGCATAATGCACCCTTTATTCCTTCAGAATTAGGAATATGCACCCTTCGAAACATGTGTCGAGAGTAAAGGAATTTTGTTAAAATCGTCGTTCGACTCCATTCTTTCATTTATTCATAGTTAAAAAAAACACACAAATTTACACACGAGAACACGGGATCCCTGCCCTTGGCATATAGCTTCAACTGTGTTTTCTGATGTGAATTTGCTACCCAGGTATCGGTTAACCGAATTATCCATACTAGGATAATTCATTCACCTTCTTAAATATATATATATATATATATATGAATGTATGTATGTATTTATTTATCTATATGCATATGTGTGTGTATATTATATATATATATATATATATATTATTTACATGCAAACACAGATAAGTGGCAGAGATGATTAGATTGATCAATAGATCAAGCAGCAGTGAAAAAAAAATCAATATGAAAAAGGTATGTGGTGACAGTATAAACACCACAACATCACTTCACTCATTTTCACATACATCACACTATCCCCATCGCCACCTTTGTTAACAAACTCGCCACCATCACAGCTTCTGTGTCCACTGCCACGATACCAATACCACCACCACCACCAACGCAGTACACCCACACAACTCCACACTCATACAACATCACATTGATGCAACATTCCACCTCACCATTACCAATAAAACAATGAACATTCTAGCAAGATAAATGGAATATGTTGAAAAGTTATTTCCACATTAAGTATTAGCAATAACCTCATTAAATATAAATATGACCAGTGTGAGCAATGAGTGCTACAGTCTCTCTCTCTCTCTCTCTCTCTCTGTCCGTTTGTACGTCTGTATGTCTGTCTGTCTGCCAGTCTCCCCCCCTCTGTCTCTGTCTCTCTCTCTCTCTCTCTTTCTCCTGAAATATAAATTTGACCAGCATGAGTAGCTTGTTCTTTTGAGCTTCTCTCTTCTTTCTCTCTTTCTTACTCTCCCTCTCTATGTCTCTTTCTGTCTCTGTCTGTCTGTCTCTCTCTCTCTCTCTTTCTATAATTATATATATATCTGTGTGTGTATATATATGTGCATGCATGTGTGTGTATATATGTATGTGCATGCATGAGTGTGTATGTGTGTGTGTGTGTGTGTGTGCGGGTATGCACATGATGTCTGAGTAAGA
>NW_021832777.1:0-5000 GCF_006345805.1 Octopus sinensis
CACAAATATAAGCTCTTATATATATATTTGTATGTCTATATGCCTCTCTGTGTTCATACGCGCACATGTATACACATGTACTTTTAAATAGTATGAGTCTGTTATTATGTGTGTGTATGCCAATGTGTGAATATATATATCGATAATATATATATATATATATATATATATATATGCATATATACATACAGATATTATATATATATATATAATATATATCTATATTATATATATATATATATATATATATTATAGGCTGATACAGATATGTATATATATTATACGTATTTGTATATATATATTGATGTATATATAATATATATATATATAATGTGCGTGTGTGTGTGTGTGTAGGCAGAAAAGTACAATGGTTTCTTAGGAAACATGATTCGACGTAAGAACGAGGAGTTTAGAGTGTAATAGGATATACGCTTCTATTTTAACCTTGTATGTTATTCGCCAGTTTTAGCAAACCTTCTGCACATCCCACAAGTACGAACACAGCAGCAACAACACCAGCAACGACGATACCCGCACTTCGCTTATCTTCATATTCTTTGAGACGACATAATATTTATTTATTTATGCATTTGATTTGAATATTTTGTATTATGTGGAAACACATTCGCTTACAAATAGTCATGTATCTTAATACCGAGGTATATTTAACGCCTCTAGAAATTTGCTTAAATAATGGAATGCTCCGGTCTTGTTGTATTAGTAGATAACGAAGTTTTGCCTTACTGATCTGATACAATAAAAAATAGAAACCTACAACAGTGAATCATTTCTTCTCGTCGTTAATATAAACACACACCAAAACATATATTATACATTTACACCACACACACACATACACCACACACACACACACCACAACACACAACACCACACACACATATATATATATATATTTATATATATATATTATATAATATATATATATATATATATATATGAGGGGGTACTGAATGTTTCCTGGCTTTGGGTAAAAGAAAATACTGGAGGATGAGATATAATTGCGATTTTATTCCAAGATATTCCCCTCTCAAATTCACACACTTATTGAAGCGGCCCTTCAGTTTTCCTCGCCCCTATAAAAGAACTCAGAAAGTTGGACCTCCAGGCAAGTTTTTTAGATACCCTTAAAGCCAGGAAATTATCAGCACCCATGCTCCTAGCTTAGTTTTTCCTTGGGGCTGGCCAGATAGGAGAATTCACTGAGGAAAGAAAACTCCGAATGACCCGTCCTTGTTTCCTTTGTAAGTAAGTAAGTCGCATCTTCAGGAGAAGTAGTTCGTTTATTGTAATTTCAGTACGGTAATCCATCTAACATCGCGGGTGTTGCGTTCCAAGACCTCCCACGATAAGTGAAAATCCGTGAAGTAGAAACAGTACTGTACTGTACATTTTATTTTTTATTTTTATAATTTGCAAAATAACACCATAGAGGAAGCGACGTAAATTTAAATAATTGATCGCGGTAGGAGAACCGCGATAGGTGAACCGCGATAGGTGAACCGCGATAGGTGAACCGCAATAGGTGAACCGCGATATGGCATGGGACTACTGTATATCATTACTATTCATCTAATGAGATAACCTACCAAGTTTCATTATTCCATATTTCTGGAGGAGCCAGTTTTAAAAGTACTTTGCACACAGACTACTAAACACTGCTTGTCATAGCTGACTTGTTGGTAGAATGCAGTCGGGAGATGAAGATAATATGGAAGTAATGCTACGATGGACTGGCGTCCTGTCCAGCTGGGGGGGGGACACATACGCCACAGAGACCGGGAAACCAGGCCCATGAGCCTGACTAAGCTTGAAAAGGGCGACGTTTATCGCTTTATATATATGATAACGATTAGTTTTTGGACGATTAGTTATTTATAGAAACAACTAGTTATCAAGCTATTAGTGAAGTCTTTATATGCTAGATATAACAGTCGCATTACCCTGTGCTCTTCTAGAAATACAAAGAAAACGTATGAAGGTAGTTGAGACGGAGATATAACCGTATGGCTAAGAAATTTGCTTCACAAACACATGGTACTTTTGTTGTGCTTTGTCGTGCTGCGTCGAACATTAATTCTACAATAGCTTCTGATTCTCTAGAGTCATATGAAAGAAAATGTCCAGAATCTCGGTATAAATGTATGTGTGTATTTGCATATCTGTATGGGTGTATACATGTATGTGTTTATAGGTATATGTGCGCATACGTATATGTGTGTATGTATAGATGAAGGTATGTATGTATAAATTCATAATTAAATATCCCCTCCTGTCACACACCGCATATATGCTCAGACACACACACACGCAAACACACTCAAATACACTCAAACACACCCACACGCACGTACACATGCGTTCATAGACAAACACACACACACACACACACACACACACACACACGTACAAACACACACACACACACACACACACACACACACACACACGTACAAACACCCATATAAATATTTATCGTGGACCTCCGTCGTCCGACGGTAAGGATTCAGTTCTTGTGAGTTAGGATCTAAGAAGCTGTTTTATTCCACCGATCGGTGAAGAATATTCTCCGGCTGAACAAGCGTGATACACCGTGTGACAAGTCTGTACCTTTTGACCCATAGGAAGGATCTGGCTGGCGGGCTTCTATACAGTTTCCTCTACTTAATCTCACTCACTAGATTGAGGCCGACCCAACGCAAAACAAAATAGCTGCTGCTCAATATATTCTACCGTCGAATATCACCCGAGACCTCTTGGCCGCAAGACGCCCTTCTTAAACATTTCCCGCCTTATTTTGATTCTGTTTTCAATTTTATTTAATGGTTAATCTTTCTGGAAGCGAAAAACTAGATCTTGTTTCATGATATTAAATATATTGATTGTGTTCGATTTTGTTCTCCAAAAAAGACCTTAACTATCTAACACATATCGTAGGGTACAAATTAAAAAGAAGAGATAACGATGGATCTACAATGCGTTATATCGATATCCAAAGCATAACAGTCAAATTCTATCAACTCATACTCTACAGTATTCAAAATTGTAACAAAAAATGCATTGGGCAAAGAGTTAGGTAAAGATTAATAATGGATTTAAGCAGCGGTATTTCGTCTGCCTTTACGTTCTGAGTTCAAATTCCGCCGAGGTCGTTTTTGCCTTTCATCCTTTCGGCGTCGATTAAATTAAGTACCAGTTACGCAATGGGGTCAATATAATCGACTTAATCCGTTTCTCTGTCCTTGTTTGTCCTCTCTGTGTTTAGCCCCTTGTGGGTAGTAAAGAAAGAGGTGTTTCGTCTGCTTTTACGTTCTGAGTTCAAATTCCGCCAGGTCGATTTTGCCTTTCATCCTTTCGGCGTCGATTAAATTAAGTACCAGTTACGCAATGGGGTCGATATAATCGACTTAATCCGTTTGTCTGTCCTTGTTTGTCCTCTCTGTGTTTAGCCCCTTGTGGGTAGTAAAGAAAGAGGTGTTTCGTCTGCCGTTACGTTCTGAGTTCAAATTCCGCCGAGGTCGACTTTGCCTTTCATCCTTTCGGGGTCGATAAATTAAGTACCAGTTACGCACTGGGGTCAATGTAATCGACTTAATCCCTTTGTCTGTCCTTCGTTGTCACCTCTATGTTTAGCCCCTTGTGGGTAATAAAGAAATAAGAAATAATAGATTTTGAAATCTAGAAGGCTTTTGATTATAGATAAAACAACGACTATCCAGTTTCGCTTTAACAATATCGTAGTGTGTATGTGTGTGTGTGTGTGTGTGTGTGTGTGTGTGTGTGTGTGTGTGTGTGTGTGTGTGTGTGTTGCGTGCGTGCGCGTGTGTGAATGGCCCATAACTGGAGAAATAACATAATTAGTATGTTGATCAAGTACTCTATAATTAATAAAGACCAGATAAATTGAGAAACAGACGTTGGGTCTGTGCTTCAATAGAGGAAACAGCTTCAGATTAAAAAATACTGAAACCTCTTGACTTGCCCGAAACCTTAATTGTTTCAAACTTAGACATAGGTAGGGTATTTCATCTGAATCCTTATTTCTTCATTGCCCACAAGGGGCTAAAAATAGAGGGGACGGACAAGAACAGACAAACGGATTAAATCGATTTCATCGACCCCAGTGTGTAGCTGGTACTTAATTTATCGACCCCGAAAGGATGAAAGGCAAAGTCGACCTCGGCGGAGTTTGAACTCAGAACGTAGCGGCAGACGAAGTACCTATTTCTTTACTACCCACAAGGGGCTAAACACAGAAACGACAAACAAGGACAGACAAACGGATTAAGTCGATTACATCGACCCCAGTGCGTAACTGGTACTTATTTAATCGATCCCGAAAGGATGAAAGGCAAAGTCGACCACGGCGGAATTTGAACTCAGAACGTAATGGCAGACGAAGTACCGCTAAGCATTTCCCCTGGCGTGCTAACGATTCTGCCAACTCACCGCCTTTATCTGTTTTTTATCTGAATCCTGGCAGTCACAGAACATAACTCAGGGAGTGAATCTATCTTATTCAGTTAAATATAACGTTTTCCCTGATTGTCAGCTGCGCAGTTAAGAATAATTGAATAATGTATGGCGTTGTTTTGGGGGTGTTTTTCCTGCATTTTCTCTATGCTTTTCCTTCTTCTGGGATCGCAAAAATGAATACAACACACGAGTATATAGATGTTCTTTAATAATCGCCTATATTCATCACCTATACACTGGTGCATTTGAAATGAATGCTTATATAGCAGTCGTAGGAAATATTTAGTGCAGAGAAATTTTAAAGGAAAAAAAATGGATTAATAAAACGTTACTAACCAAATTGTAAGTTGCTTCGAGAAAATCACACACACAAAAGACGCAAGCACTCAACGAACGCTAACTTAATATATTTTGTATTATCGTAATGTTTCCTACTTCTTAAATTGCTTTTTACTTTCAAAAAGCGTTATAGTGAAGCCATGTAAAAACAGATTACATTGAAGCTG
>NW_021832777.1:10000-15000 GCF_006345805.1 Octopus sinensis
TATAGAGGCGGTATAATTTTCAAAGGCATATCTACTGTACACGTTCCAGTATTGCACTATCCTTTTCATATTAACATCTAGCTCTACATTCTTGTTGTAATTCAATGACCGGGAGAAGGAAGCGCCCCAGAAAAGATTCTTAGTTTTTTTTTTTTTTTTTTGGAAGCTGTATATCTAACTTTGTAATATCAAATTCCAACGAAATACTCTTTGTCTTCCATTTCCATTTTTTAAAGAAATAAATATCAATATGATATTGAGGTTGAACCAGTAAATCTAACAGCAAAAGTGTAAACACTGTTTCATTGCGCCTATTAAAAATAATCGTTATTGGTATAGCAATGAAAGTAGTGAGAAGCAGAAACGGTAAACAACTGGACAACATAGTGACTGGAAATCATTCAGAGGTTAACAATGATTTCCATTCATCTTTAGTCGATAAAATAAATATCAATGTTATACGAGGAATCAATCCAACTATAGAGCTCTTCAAAAATGTGGTCTGGCACCAAATCAAATTATCACTGGTGGAGTTGAATCTGTTTCGCGTTGCGATTTCTGTTTCCAGTATGAAAGCATTTCTTGAGTCACTAATGTAGATGAGATAATAACGACTTATTCCTGTAATCTACACTAAGTAATTAAAAGATTAGGATTTTCAGATATTTTCGACGTGTTGCATGAGAATCACTAATGCATTATGTCCAATCATTTTACTTAGTTCTGACTGCTTTCTCATGACAGAAGTCATTATCACACAAAGTGCACCACACATGTCAAGCTATATGTCGGATCAGATATTTATATCGCCGACTTGGAAACGATGAAAGTGAAAATCAATACTTGAAGATTTTGAAGTTAAACCTAAACTAAGATACCAACAGTCTTGGTACAATTTTGAAACAAAGAGAGAACCTATACATGATCTCGTGATTTGTTACGAATAGCAGACGAATTTCTTCCAGATTTTCTTGTAATCACATTCTGGTAGTAATATTAAACAAACGATTCCTTGAATAATAATTTCCAGAGCACATGATGCCGGGGAAAGACGTGAAATTCAATATTGCAATGTTCTTTGAGAACCGACCTAGGTCTTAAATAATCAATTTTTTATCAGGTAACATATTCGTTGTATGTGATGGGGTATATGATTGTGCCAGAGTTATACGTTTCTCATTAACAGACAATCAAAACTGCATCCCAAGTTTGTGAATATAAAGGTCAATATATCTATTTTCCTTAATTACATCGAATTATTTTCATGATTTCTATGTCACGGAATATTGGATTCTTGGATCCGTTCATGGCACATTTCTGGACACTACGTCTCTGGATTCTCATTGAAGCTTTTTATTATAAAATGCGGCTTGATTTGTAGAAATATGTTTTAATATTAAATGATCGAAATGCAGCGAGCTGGCAGAATCGTTACTGCGCCAGACAAAATGCGTAGCCGTATTTCGTCTGAGTTCAAATTCCGTCGAGGATAAGATTGCCTTTCATTTTTCAGGGATCAATAAAAAGACTACCAGTTAAACACAGAGGTTCATGCAATCGATTTAAACTCTCTTTCGAAATTGCTGGTCTTCTGCCAAAATTTGAAACCAGTTTTAAGTCATTCAAGAGCTGCAACCATGTAGAATCTTTAAGCACGCCGTACAAATCCTTCAGTGACATTTCTTCCAGCTTTTGACCTTCTGCGCTCAAATTATGCCGAGGTTGAATTTGCCTTTAATCGTTTTCGTGGTCGATAAAATAAATACCGTTGAAGAGTTGGGTCGAAGTAATCGAATTTCTCCTCACCACTGACATGCTGACATTCTGCCAAAATTTGAAACTAATATTAAATCATTGAGAAGATGTTGTCATTAGAAGACATCATCCGTGTCATTTGTTTCTAAAATCGGGTCTGAAAACATTGGAATCGGAGAAGAAAGGTTTGCAACATCACGTCCGTCTTTATGTTCTGAGTTCAAATTCCACCGAGATGGACATTGTCTTTCATCCTTTCGGATTTAATAAAATAAGTACCAGTTGCGCACTGGGGTCTATGTAATCGACTTACCCACTCACAGGACATTGCTGGCCTTCTGCCAAACACTAAAACCTGGAAACCTTCTGCCAAACACTGATATCTACATGGCATATATCTTCTTGTCGTGTTCATACGGCGTAATAATTAGATAAAAATATGCTTAATTGTTGTAGAGTAATGACTTGTATTCCAATGTTTAACATCCCACATTTCTCACGCTTCGTTTACTGTTTATTTTCTTAAAGAACTAAGTATTAGAATCCTATTATGAAAGTGGAATTTGACCAACATCTGCGGCCTATCAACATAATAATTTCAACAACTATAAAATATTAGTTGTACTTCCACTATTCAGAAATCAAGTCCAAAAGATTTCGAATTTTCTATTTTCCACATCGTGACTGGGATGACGAAGATAAATGAATATTTAAGGCCACAGAATTATATTCTATATCGTCGTATAGTTTACTTAGTTTTTCTTATTCTTCTGGGTATCATTTGTAATTATGTATTATGATTGGGTGACAGAAAATGCTTCTCTCTTTTGTGGGACAGTTGCTCAAAGCCGCTGGTACAAAAATGGCCGCTAATGTAAGACTACTTTTAGTGATCCAGTATAATGGATCCCGTTCTAAATTTTGTTTTTTGTTTGTTTGTTCTTTTCCTGTTGCTGAGTCCAATTTGATTTTGAAAATTTTATTTCTATTTTTATAGCTTTTCGCCATCATTTGTTGCCAGCTTCCGTCTATTCTCGCGCAGTAGTAATTTTAATTAGACAAATCTTCAAAGAGAAGACTTGTCTAATTAAGAAGTCATAAAATACGTTGGTTTTTTAAACATACACTTACGCTGCATCGCTGATTCGTTTGTACATTATCGGTTGGAATCAATGATTGCTTTAACAGTGAGAAATCAAGCTTCGACTTAATTTCCTATTGTTTCAAGCAGTGAGATTTTCTGACTTCGATTTTTTTTCTTGTATATTTTCCTCAGGACATCTAATAAATTGACATGAAATTTATTTCTAAAAAGCTGTTTATCAATTGTGCAGTGTTTATCAGAGTGTTTGTGAGTTACCATATTTTACGGAGGGTTCTTTAAAACTGGTTTCCGTTTTTGGCACAAGGTAAAGTCCACCTCGGCAGAATTTGGACCCAGATATAGAAGATGGTCGAAATGCCGCTAAGTATTTTGCCATGCGTAATAACAATTCTGCCAGTGCACCACCGTAGGGGGCTCTTCAATATTAATTTTAATTTTTGGCACAAGGCCAGCAATATTGGGGAAGAGGGTGAATCGATTATATCGACCTCAGTGTTCAACTGGTACTTATTTTATCAACCCCTAAAGCTTGAAAGGTAAAGTCAACTTTGGATGGATCTGAACTCAGAACGTAGAGGCGGAAGAAATTCTGCTGAGCTTTTTTCCAGGCGTGGTAACCGCTCTCCCAGCTCAGAATAGGGCGGCGTGCTGGCAGAATCGTTAGCAGGCCGGGCAAAATAGGTAGCAGTATTTCCTCTGTCTTTGTTCTGAGATCAGATTCCGGCAAAGTCGACTTTGTATTTCATTCATTCGGAGTCGATGAAATAAGTACGATTTGAGCACTGGGATCGATATAATCGGATTAACCCCTTCCCCGATCTTTGAAACCAATATTACAATCAGAATAGATATGTTCCCCAATTTGACACACTGATTGGTGTCATTCGACCTGTTACAAATCGTAACCAAATCTTTTTCTGAAATTATCTTAAAAATAGAAATGTAATTTTGGATATTCTGCTCCTTAAGATGGGAAAATATGAATGGATTACACAAGGCCGATGGTTACGGGTCTATAAAATTTCGGCTGGTTTGGTGCTTAACCACTGCATGTCTGAACGTTGCGTATCAGTTAATATATCATAAATCGGTTTAAAGGAGATATCGCCTATGAATATTAACTATTGGTTTGATATCAGTTTATCTCTCTTGTATGCTTATATATGAGCCACAAAATGTCAGAGTAACATCCCTGATACCACATCGGAAATCTGTTTTAAAACCGGAGGGAAAGATTAGCTTTACTTAAGAATTCCGTCTGTGTTTTTGTTAGGTTTCAGAAGGTTGTTGATAAGCTCAACAGCTGACACCCGACTCGTGGAAACTAATGACCAAGCTTCTTCTTACTGAACCGCCAAAAAATGGCAAACTTCCTGTCTAATCACATTTTGTAAATAGTTGGAAGCAGAACAGAAACATGGTGATTTACGTACTCTATAAGAAGTACGTCTGCTCAACGGGCGCATCACAACATGAAACAAAGCGATAAAAATACTTGGTAGTAAATCCACGAAGCACAACGTTTGAACTTAAAATCTATAGAGCTTAAGGCGACGAGCTGGCAGAGTCGTTACTGCGCTGTACAAAATGCTACGTGACATTTCGTCCGTCTTTACATTCTGAGTTCAAATTCTACTGGGGTCAGTTTTACCTATCATCAATTTGGGGACAATGAAATACGTAACAGTTGACACTTGGGTCGATGTAATCGACTTACACCCTTCCCCGAGCTTGCTGTAGCATAAATCCGTGAGCTGGCGTAATCGTTACCGCCCCAGACAAAATACTTCGTAACATTTCATCCATCTTTATGTTCTGAGTTCAAATTCCACCAAAGTTGACTGTGCCTTTCATCCTTTCAAGGTCAATAAAATAAATATCAGTTACGCATTGGAAAACGGATTGCGGTATTTGTTCCACCATTTTACATTCTCAATTCAATTGGCGTCGTGGTCAACTTTGTAGCCGTCCTTTGAAGTCGCTTCAGTAGTTGATACTTTCGACTATCCGCCTCTTCTCAAAACTATTGGCCTCGAACCTAAATTAGAAACCATGATATAATCAAATAAAATTACATTTTTTTTCTTTATTGCTAAAGAAAACAGAACGAAAAAGAAATGAAACTCAAGGACTGTATCAA
>NW_021832777.1:20000-27500 GCF_006345805.1 Octopus sinensis
AAATGCATATACACACACATATATACATATATATACGTATATATATATATATATTTATATATGTATACTCATATATTTATACATGTATATATATATATATATATATATATATATATATATATATAAATACATATATATATATACATATGTATATATATAAAGATATATATATATATATGCACGCACACACACACACACACATACATATATATATATATATATATATATATATACGTATGTATGTATGTATGTATGTATGTATGTATGTATGTATGTATGTATGTATATATACACACGCACATATATATGTATGTATACATATATATATATATATATATATATATACATACACATATATACGTATATATATATATATATATATGTGTGTGTGTGTGTGTGTGCGTGTGTGTGTGTGTATGATATGTGTGTGTTTGTGATTGTCAAAAAAGGGTAAGAAAATATAAAACTCTAATAGAATATCACGATTAAGCTAAACATTAAGACGTTAGAATCATTCTTTCTTCTGACTTATTCATCAATTATTTAAAGCAGCCAATAAGTTTGTATGTATATAGCGATACCTGAAACAATAGACATATCATTGATTTTGCAATTTCAGTTTGCTAAACACATGTAGATACCCTCTGATTCTGACATACCGTTAGATTTTCTGATAAACCTAAGTAACATTATATATATACATATATTGCGTGTAGTTATATAGCCAGCTTAATAAAATTTCAAAGAGTGCCTGATTAAACTTTATATTTGGTAAATAGCATCAGATAAAACCCATACAGAACATCAAACTAAAAGGCATCCTTTTCTGAATGGAGTCACATTCTAAAATTTATATTAGTTCTCGGCATTGGGCGTCAATAAATATTCCTTGATTTTTATAAGAAAAACTAATATGGTCAACATAGCCAAAAGTGACTTCAGATATGTTTGTTTCAATATCAAATTCTGCTAAAATGTACTTTTGAATTGTTATACATTTGAGCTGTGAAAAAAGAACCTCACGTCGGCAGTAATTTGGAGTTGTGGAGCAGAATATCGTTGTGCAAGTGAACTGTTTCCCTTCCTATTAGACATGATTTTAATATTTCCTGAGCTGCAATAAGAGAGGCGTTCAACTGTGTTGTTCCAGAAGCCATTGGATTTCGTCCAACGTCTTCTTTGTTCTTTCTCAAGCCATGCCTGGTTCATAATGGGCCGCTTTCGCCGTTTCATTGACGTTCCCCACCTAGATGGGATGCCAGTCCATTGCAGGTGAGCTGCTAGATGCAGGAGGAAAGACTGAAAGAAAGTTGTGGCGAAAGAGTCAGCAGAAGTTCGCCATTACCGTCTGCTGGGGTCGAGGTTCGCGGGTTCGAATCTCAACCTGGGTGATGTGTGTGTTTATGAGCAAAACATCTAAGCTCCACGCGGCTCGAGCAGAAGGTAATGGAAACTTCTGCTGGAGCCGCGTGGAGCTTAGATGTTTTGCTCATAAACACACACATCGCTCGGTCTGAGTTTCGAACCCGCGACCCCTCGAACCCGAGGTCTGCTGCACTTACCACTAAGCCATGTGCCTCCACGTCCAACGTATTAGGGTAATAATAATTAGGAAAACGAAGGAAGCAAGCTGACAGAATTGTTAAGCGAGCCGGACCAATATCTTAACAGCATTTAGGCTGTCTTTACGTTTGGAGTTCAAATCATGCCGAGGTCGACTTTATATTGATCCTTGCGAAGTCGATAAATTAGGTAACAGTTGAGCATTCGGGTCGATGTAATTGACTTACCTCTCCAATGAAATTGTCGACATCTCGTCTACATTAGAGAAAGGAACATGGCCAGTTCTTTTGGCGACATAAAAATATAAATAGTTATATTAAAATGTCCTAAATACACAAATTTCAACTTTATATATAATAAATATATGTTTATCATTTATCTAAAATCTTGGGCTAATTCTCAGATATATACATTGAATCAAGATGGGACACTATATAACTTTGATTATCTGCAGAATTTAGATACCAGACGGAGTTTAATGAATAAATTTATACCTAATTTGGGAAATAAACGAGAACTGAGAAAGTATAGCAAGGAAAACATAGTTCAATTTCACACCAATAATTTCATATTCATTTTCGCGTTAAAATTGGCGAATCTATAGCAAGAATATTTAGCATTTCTATTAAATATTATTAGTCGCATAATTTCTATGTATCAGTACCTTCTCATAGACAATAACGTGAGAACACCATATAATATTATGCCTCACACCAGTAGGAATTGCAAAGATCACAAGTCGTAAATATCAGATTTCAAAACAAAATTACTACAGAAATACATCTACACTATAATATATCTTAAATTCTCTCTACATTTTTTTTTCTTTTTGAAATTTTGTCTAACAAGCATTGCCGAACATATTTTACTTTCAACAATAACCTATCGCAATCATTAGAAATTTAGGTATATCAAATAATCTTTTGCCTTGAATAAAACAATGCTCATACACCTCTCTATCTATCTATCTATCTATCTATCTATCTATCTATCTATCTATCTATCTATCTATCTATCTGTATGTCTATCTATCTATCTACCTATCTATCTATCTATCTATCTATCTATCTATCTATCTATCTATCTATCTCTCTATCTATCTATCTATCTGTCTATCTGTCTGTCTGTCTATCTATATTTAATTCTCTCGTTCTGTCACCCTCTTCAGTTCAGCGGAGGAGGATAAAAAGGAGGAGAAGGAGAAAAGGGAGGAAGAGGAGAAAAAAGGAGGAGGAGGATAAGATTAAGCAATATCAACATTCTTTATTAAACCAGGTCACCAAGTGTGAAAATATTCAACAGAGAAGCCATAAAACTCAAGTGCTCCTACGTTAGCTGCCACGTCTGGAACGATCTGTGATCTCAGTTGACTCCAAGCAACAAGAAAGCATTACATTCAGTAGCAACTCTACAGCGAGTAAATATATATATATATAACTGACTTATTGGAAGTCCACCTGAAGATTGTCGATCAAGACAAGAAACGATTGTAGTGGCGGTTTTTTTGACTATTTATTAAAATTTTATGTATTGATTAAGTCTTTCCTTGTTTGTTTTGCAAAATAGTGGTTTTGTCTCTAATAATATTTATATATATATATATATATATATATATATATATATATATATAATATATATATACATACATAATCGTAGCGTGGAAGGTGTTTATAAGCCATTTAAGAAACACACAAAAATCGTTAGATTCACTTCAACTGTTAAATTTGATTTGTCAAAATTTTTCGTCACTTTGAGACCGCGACCTGTTCACTGGTAAAATTCCATGCTGCATTTTGTCAGTGAAGAGGTCGCGGTCGGAAAGCGACAAAAATATGATGACAAGTTAAATTTAAATGTTGAAGTGAATCTAACGGCTTTTGTATGTTTCTTAAATGGCTTATAAACACCTTCCACGCTGTAAATGTCACACACACACACACACACAACACACACACACACACACACACACACACATATATATATATATATATATATACACCTTCGAAACGGGGTGTAGATAGAACAGGGGACAACTGATGAAGGGATTGTTCTTTATGTTGCCTGTCTCGTTTCTCTATTTGTTTCTTTCGTTGTTCTAAAGAAAGTTCGTTTTCTACATTTTTCTTTTTTATGTTCTCGTATCTCATTTTGTTTACGTTTTTTAAAGTCCTGTACCCATATAGACATGTATATATACATATATATGTAAGTATGTACATATATGTATGTATATATGCGTATATTTATATACTATTTATATTATTATATGATCGAACGCCACGCATCCATTTCCAAGTAAGTTTTATCTATTTCTCTTTATATATATATATATATATTATATATATATATATATAGAAAGAGACAGACAGATACACACACACACACATACACACACACATACATACATATATATATAATATATATATATATATATAATTAATAATTCTGATTTCGATGTGAAAACAATGAAAATTGTCGTCGCTGCATACATTGATAATAATTTAGCGAAGCTGAAATCCGTATATTACCCGTATTTTATCATTTGAAGCCTTCATATCAGATTGTATGTAGAGTCATGTCAAACTGCTTCTTGCGAAATTGAATCTACATATTGTGTAGTATCTGTCGGCAGATCTTTTGTGTGATTGCATATTTAATGAGACAATGGATTCTATTTCAGGCGTGACGTCACAGAGTTGCTAAGTTCGTCATTAACGATTGAATATAAGTCATGTCACCTCCTTCATCAGTGTTGCTCTACTTATCCATTCAAACCTCGCGTTGATCGCTATGTTCAGTCCTTCGCTACTCATAAATGTTCCACTTGATTAAAAAGAAAAAAAACCCCACCAAAATGAGCTTTAGATACGGCTCTTTCCCCAGATTCTGCAATTACAAGAAACATTATGCTACGTTATTCATTTTTGTCAACATACTTATATCAGGGTCTCAAACGATATATTTTTGGACATGACCTTCGCTGTGTGATAGACGAGATTAAAATCATTTGCTAGAATTCACAAATGTCTCTACCAAACGTCTTCTGTCAAAAAGACACAATTTAAAACTAAAGAGGTTAAAATATATTAATAATGATGATATCAACCACAACAGCAACAACCATAACAACAACAGCAACAACAATAATAATAATAATAATAATAATAATAATAATTATTATTATTATTATTATTATAAATGCCCTGGCTCTCGTGGCTTCTGATCTTAACTAATTAGAAGTGTTATCATGTACATTGTTTTTGTCTTGGCTATAAAAGATGGGCTACAGCAAATATTCTGCTCAATACCATCGATTTGCTTGTCAGTTGTTTGACCTTAACCAACTGAGAATGTCCCTTAGTGGCTGACGATATGTGCATATCTGATCACGACCAGAATTAGTGAGGGAGCATAGTAGCCATGTGTAGAGAGGGATTCTTTTGGGGTTTGAATAAGTCACCTCTGGAAACACGGGTGTTTCGTTCAACATCCTTAAACAACACTTATTCAGGGATCTTTTGAGCGGGATGTGTTACTCGACCAGAAGAAAATTCTAAATGGGCCCCACCTGCAAGGTCATGCGTTGCTTACCTTGATATGAGATCACCTTGTGTGCGCATATATGGTTGTGATACATGTGCCTAGTGTACAATTATCAGACGGGTATGATGGGGTATACTGGGCTTCATATATTTGTACCCCAGTGTTGCTTTCATAGTATGCACTGCTCTCTCAATCAATAATAACAATAATAATAATAATAACAATAATAATAATAATAATAACAACAATAATAATAATAATAATGATAATAAAAATAATAATGATAATAATAATAATAATAATAACACTAATAATAATAATAATGATAATAATAATAATAATAATAATAATAATAATAATAATATAATAATAATAATAATAATAATAATAATAATAATAATAATAATAATAAGGAAATCTAGAAATAGAAGAAATCCAAAAAGTAATATTCATATGAACTCCTGATATCCTAAGAAAAATATATTCTTTATGTAATTGCCAAACAGTTTTAATCTGTGACATTATCAAAAGTACTTTTAAATGTACATAATACCAAAATACCTCTTGCTGTCAGCTTTAAATCATATTATCATCAAATTACTTTTAAAATAGACTTTTAATTTTCTTATTTCTTGATAGACAATCTTTAGAACAATATTCTGTGAAAAGCCAAAAATTTGGTACCCTAGTCATAATACCGACTTGAACTTCTAACTTGCTGTCTCTTGAGGTATCTAGGTGAGACTTGGAGTCATCTTGTAGAAATACAAAGCAAAAGACAAACGTATGATAATAATGACAGTAGTAGTAGTAGTAGTAATAGTAGTAGTAGTAGTAGTAGTAGTAGTAGTAGTAGTAGTTGTTGTTGTTGTTGTTGTAGTTGTTGTTGTTGTTGTAGTAGTAATTAATAATAATAATAATAATAATTATAATAATAATAATAATAATGATGTGCATTATTATCGACTTAACAGTTTCCATCGACTTTGGAGCTGTCACCGAATTACCAATTCTCATTGAGTTGCAGTTTTTATCGACTTCCTAATTCCTATCGATTCAGCACATCTCATTGATTAATCACTTCTCGTGGACTTACCAGCTTTCATTGAATGACACGATGGCATCAGATTTCGAAGTTGTTCACAAATGTTTACGTATTTTCTCAGCAGTATAATTCAACACCTGGCTTAAATTCTCCAAAATTAAAATCAAATAAAGATCCAAATGCTGAAAACCACTGCATTTTTCTCATATCACTTCACCTTCAATTTGTTTGATTTCAAACGAATATAGTTGTTACTAACTGAAGTTCATACAAATCCGGACGTTGAAAGAAACTTATCGGTCGTTTACCGTATTTGATGGCATTAAAGACGCACAGTAATGTTGACCTGGCAGAATCGTTAGCACACCGGGCGAAATGCTTAGCAGTACTTCGTCTGTCACTACGTTCAGAGTTGAAATTCCGCCGAGGTCGACTTTGCCTCTCATCGTTTCGGGATCGATTAAATAAGTACCAGTTACGCACTGGGGGTCGATATAATCGACTTAATCCGTTTGTCTGTCCTTGTTTGTCCCTTCTGTGTGTAGCCCCTTGTGGGCAGTAAAGAAATAAGAATCGTTAGCACGCCGATCGAGACGCTTAGCGATATTTCGTCCGTCTTCGAATTCAGCTTCCAACTCTGCATTTCATGCTTTTTCGGTCGATAAAATGAGTACTAGTTGAGCGATTGGGTTGATGCTGGGTAAAAGTATAAACACTGCATACATCTGGCAAGTCATGTGGTTCCAGTGCAGCAAATTTATCTCAACAAACCAATATGGTCTCAGTGGAGAACATGATGTGACATTCGTCCTGCAGTGGATTGAATACAGATAATTCAAATCAGAATACAAAGATGTACAGTTATAATAGACGCACACCAATTTCAGCATCGCATATACAGGTGGGCCGAAAGTCACACACAAAATATGGCCAATAAGTTCCGAAATTTTCAAAGAGATGTTTCAATCATTCTAAAATGCAATAAAATGAAAAAAATAAACAGGAATATAAAGTAGTTGTACATTGACTACGCGCGTTTCATGGCTGAATTAGGACTATATAAAATCATATAAGAAACCATATCTAAGTCCATTAGAACGGGAAAATCATTTTACTCCCAAAATCAGTCACTCCTCAGGCCAAATTCCTAAAAAAAACTTAAAAGCTAAAAGTTTAATTTACCTCATAATATGATAAGGAATAAAAAATAATAATAAGATAATAAAATAATAAGAAAATAATAAGGAATAAATATATATATATAAAGAAACAAAATCTGTAAGTTAAAGGCATTAATATTATTAAAAGTTACGAATTAAAAATTTCAAATAGAGTATTATTATGAACGT
>NW_021832778.1:5000-17500 GCF_006345805.1 Octopus sinensis
TCTTTCCGATATTGTACCACGTTTATTCAATTCGACAAGAGAACTGCAACTCGTCGATTTCATCCATATTACCTAAGAAAACAATTATTATGGATAAAGTTATAAACTAGTATGAGATTAACAAGGATTAGCAAGGAGAGTGTTAATTTCTTTCCAAGGGGAACAATAGTATAAGATTGTCCAGGGCCGATGAGACTGATGCGGTTAAAGCGTCCTCAGATTCCGCCCAAAGAGAAGAGCTTTCCGTAACTGGCAAGTGGACTGTATATATTTATTTATATACACATATATGTGTGCGTGTATTTATGTACGTGAATGTGTGAATGTACTCATATCTATATAAAGATATCTAAAGTTACGTAGTTATATCTATATTTAAATATGTATACACATACATATGCAAACACACGTACACATTTACATATATATGTAAGTATAGTCAGGGAGATAACTATATATTATATATAGAATTAACATATATAAAGCCTTCGAACTGGGACGATCAGTAGCGACACCTGCAAGTCTGACTACGCTGCATTGATAAGGGGCAACAACCCTGAAACATGTCTGTAGCTGTCTGACTGGCAGGATGAAGCGGCTGACCTCCCTTGTTCGAAGGTTTGTAATGGACGCAGGTTCGTGTGTCAAATAGCTAGCTTGAGGCGGTGGCCTCTTGGAGCTAATCAGCGACAGCTTTAGTCTTATATTTATAAGACTGCCATATTAGTATGGCGATAACTGTTAATTTCCAGTAACGCTGCCGTAATCTCTTTTAGAGAGACTTAGTAATTTTAATATTTCTATTATAACATATATAGTTATATATGTATTAGTTTTACATATATTAACATACCTTAATTTACACCTATATCTATCTATATATGTATATGTGTGTGTGTGTGTATGTGTGTGTGAGTGTGTATGTGTAAGTGTGTGTGTGTATAAGTTACATCAACCATTAGAAAGATTAGAGACACATATATTTAAATAGACAGATATGTGTATATATGTATGTATGTATTCGTGTTGGAATATAAGCACTAAAAGCATACAGGTATGTACGAGTCTATCGAGATATATATATATCAACGATTAATGTCTTACAATCGCATCAACTTGCACCATTAGCAATATCACTAGACAGGAATTGGTGATCAGACACCAATTGCTTGTTTAATTACTGGAGCGTGACAATAGCTTCGGAGGAACGACACTGGCATATTTATATTTAGATCAAACAACATAACATATGGATATGTCCGTGTTTCTGTTTGCAGATATAAAAAAATAAATGTGTCTGTGTGGCGGGGGTGTTTAGCTATGGAAACACATACGCAAACATATACGTTTATTACTCCTATCATGATTAAATATAATTGCACACACATGAGGTAAAACACACATATGCATGCAAACTACACATACACACACATACTAGTATATGTATATATATATATATAATTATATATATATATATATATATATATATATATATATTATATATAATATATATATATATATATAACTTAGATAAACTTAGATATGTTTCGACCAAAGATTGGTCGGCCATGTCTAACTTAATAGCACCACCTGATAGGATTATTTGAATCCTGTTTAAGCCAAGTTTTGTTTATGGTCCATTCAAGTAGTGAGTTTTTGTTGGGTGAGTTGTATCCAGTTATGGGTGGCTTATCTGGTATTCCTTGAAGGAATCTATCCAGACTCCGTTTAAAGTTGATGGGATCCTTTTCCTCTTTGAACTCTTTCGGGACAATGTTAAATGTATGTATGTATGTACGTATATGTATGTATATAAATACTCATACATCTACCCACATTAGGACCTGGATAACTTGCAGCACCGAGAGGAAACCGAGCGATTAGAAGGTGAAGTAATTATAAAATTAACGTACATTATTTAGCGACATTATTTACATTTAACTCCGTAATGACTATCTCGTGAATGTATATACTTATATAATATATATACACACATACACACACACACACACACACACACACCCATATATATATATATATATATATATATATATATATATATATTATATATATATATATTATATTATATATATATACTATACTTATTGCTTAGTATTACTTAAATTTTCCTCGAATGAGGCTTTTACATGCCGAAGACTACTTGGTGTAATTGATAATTATTCCAAATTAATTAATTTCACCCTTCATTATATATATATATATATATATATACTCTTTTACTCTTTTACTCTTTTACATATATATACTTACATACATACAAACACATACACACATACGCGCACGCACACACTCACACACAATCACACAAGCATATATATATATACATATAAGTCACAATATATGGATTCAACTAATTCAGTGATACTCCAAAAAGAAAAAAAAAGCTCCTTAATGTATCATTCTACAAAACATGTAGAATATATAGTATGATATATGAGGAAAGCATATGGAATGCATAAAATTGTAACAAGGGAAATATACTATGACAATATTTATTTAACCATTGGAAATTCTTATTTGACGGCCATTATTCTTTTACTCTTTTACTTGTTTCAGTCCTTTGACTGCGGCCATGCTGGAGCACCGCCTTTAGTCGAGCAAATCGACCCCGGGACTTATTCTTTGTAAGCCCAGTACTTATTATATCTGTCTCTTTTGCCGAACCGCTAGGTGACGGCGACGTAAACACAACAGCATCGGTTGTCAAGCAATGCTAGGGGGACAAACACAGACACACAAACATGCACACACACACACATATATATATACATATATACGACAGGATTCTTTCAGTTTCCGTCTACCAAATCCACTCACAAGGCTTTGGTGGGCCCGAGGCTATAGTAGAAGACACTTGCCCAAGATGGCACGCAGTGGGACTGAACCCGAAACCATGTGGTTGGTTAGCAAGCTACTTACCACACAGCCACTCCTGCGCCTATACCATTGTATAGATAATTTTATTTCATTATATTTTATAAGTAATAAATTACTTACCTGTCTGCAGTGCTATATATACAATCTTTAAATAGAATTAGATATTAAGTTAGCTCTTTAGATTAAAAAAAATCTGTTAAAAAATAATTCTTCCACATAAAGTTTCAAGGACGCAGATTCAATTAAAATATTGACATTGCGTACTTGAAACGTTGAGAGATCTTTATATATAAAAGTGAGGTAGTGTGCTGTCTGTCTCCTACGATTTAGATTCCTAACTACTCCCACATTTTGCGGTGCAGTTTAACCAAAACCGGGTATCTTATAGTTGTGATTCATATCGAGCCCTTCTGGGTATTAGCGCGCGTCTACGATGAGTCTACGATTTAAAAAAAAAATTACCATCAATTTTTCCCATTTTTAATGCATTTTTGGCATATATAAGGGAAGTAACTCTCTAAAAATTTATTAATCTCAGAACGTAAAAAGCTACAGTAACCCCATCCTTTGTGGTTAACCATATTGAGATGGCTATTATACTTTACATCTCTAAAAATGTTTGTATAGTTATTTCCCTTACAAACCCGAGCAACGCCGGGCGATACTGCTAGTTATCTATACATGTTTATTAAGCTACGAAACAATTGTCATTAAATAAGAGTTACTAGTGGTTAAATTTTGTCATAGCATATTTCTCTCGTTGTGTGTGTATGTGTGTGCGTGTGTGCGTGTGTGTGTATGTGTGTGCGTGTGTGTGTTGTTAACGTAAATATGATAGCAACGACGATTCCTCTATTTCGCGCTTCACAACTTTAATTATCATTCATATTCCCAGTTTATAAGGAACAAAACACACGTGCAACTATAACAAACCAATTTATATTACCCATGTAAGCCCCTCTTTCCAGACGTTCAGTTCTATCCCAGTAGTTCAAGTTATCATTGTTTTTCGTTGTCTTAATCTAGATACGCGTGTATGAACATGTATAAATATGACTGTGTGGATGTAAATACATATTGTAAATAATACCAACACACACACACACACACACATATATATATATTATATATATATATATATATATATATATATATATAGTGACGCATATTTGCCATTTGAATATGGCTCACCCATAAGGGTGATGCTACTGTAGTTTGTAGCCCCAGGAAGATATCTCCTCCGGCTGGCTATAGACACACTACCTGTGTCGTCTCATGTATTTGTGAGGACACAGGTAGTGTGTCTATAGCCAGCCGAGAGATATCTTCCTGGGGCTACAAACTACAGTAGCATCCACCCTTATGGGTGAGCCATATTCAATGGCATATGCGACACGATGTGTGTTTACCGCTACTGTTTATAACTCGCTCTGAGATTTATCATTGTTATATATTATATATATATATATATATAATAAATTATTAGAGAGTTATCCACTATGTGGATACTCTAGTGCTAAAAATAGCTCCGAAGCAACCACAGAAGATCCGTTTTTCCAACTAGAATCAACACACATTTAACTGAAGGAAAGTGAAATACAACGATAAAATAGATTGACTCTATACAATTGTTTCATTACTAATGCAATATGTGTTTTACTTACACTTGCATCTATAAATCTTCGGTAGAGTTTGTCAGAAATGCAATTAATTAGATCGATTCGGGCGTCAAAAACACGAGCGGTCCAACCAATTACATTTTTAGTTATGTCTCAAATTCCGCGCCAAAAGCATGCCTAGACTCCATTGAACGTATGCCGCATCAAATAAAATATTGACTGGCGCGTAGTTAATTTAAATTATAAATGAGGGTGAAAAATCGATATTAATTTAATAATACCGTCAATTTAACACCAAGTGGCTTAGCACAAAAAACTACGGAGGAAATACAAATTTATACTAAATTAATTAGAGAGGTTATCCACTATGTGGATAACTCTAGTGCTAAAAATAGCTCCGAAGCAACCACAGAAGATCCGTTTCCAACTAGAATCAACACACATTAACTGAAGGAAAGTGAAATACAACGAATAAAATAGATTGACTCTATACAATTGTTTCATTACTAATGCAAATGTAGTTTTACTTACACTTGCATCTATAATCTTCGGTAGAGTTTGTCAGAAATGCAATTAATTAGATCGATTCGGGCGTCAAAACACGAGCGGTCCAACCAATTACATTTTTAGTTATGTCTCAAATTCCGCGCCAAAAGCATGCCTAGACTCCATTGGAAACGTATGCCGCATCAAATAAAATATTGACTGGCGCGTAGTTAAATTTATAAAATTATAAATGAGGGTGAAAAATCGATATTAATTTAATAATACCGTCAATTTAACACCAAGTGGCTTAGCACAAAAAACTACGGAGGAAATACAAATTTATACATAATTATTAGAGAGTTATCCACTATGTGGATAACTCTAGTGCTAAAATAGCTCCGAAGCAACCACAGAAGATCCGTTTCCAACTAGAATCAACACACATTTAACTGAAGGAAAGTGAAATACAACGAATAAAAGATTGACTCTATAACATTGTTTCATTACTAATGCAATATGTAGTTTTACTTACACTTGCATCTATAAATCTTCGGTAGAGTTTGTCAGAATGCAATTAATTAGATCGATTCGGCGTCAAAACACGAGCGGTCCAACAATTACATTTTTAGTTATGTCTCAAATTCCGCGCCAAAAGCATGCCTAGACTCCATTGGAACGTATGCCGCATCAAATAAAATATTGACTGGCGCGTAGTTAAATTTATAAAATTATAAATGAGGAGAGTCAATCTATTTTATTCTTGTATTTCACTTTCCTTCAGTTAAATGTGTGTTGATTCTAGTTGGAAACGGATCTTCTGTGGTTGCTTCGGAGCTATTTTTAGCACTAGAGTTATCCACATAGTGGATAACTCTCTAATAATTTATGTATAAATTTGTATTTCCTCCGTAGTTTTTTGTGCTAAGCCACTTGTTGTAAATTGACGGTATTATTAAATTAATATCGATTTTTCACCCTCATTTATATTTTTATAAATTTAACTACGCGCCAGTCAATATTTTATTTGATGCGGCATACGTTTCCAATGGAGTCTAGGCATGCTTTTGGCGCGGAATTTGAGACATAACTAAAAATGTAATTGGTTGGACCGCTCGTGTTTTTGACGCCCGAATCGATCTAATTAATTGCATTTCTGACAAACTCTACCGAAGATTTATAGATGCAAGTGTAAGTAAAACTACATATTGCATTAGTAATGAAACAATTGTATAGAGTCAATTTATTTTATTCGTTGTATTTCACTTTCCTTCAGTTAAATGTGTGTTGATTCTAGTTGGAAACGGATCTTCTGTGTTGCTTCGGAGCTATTTTTAGCACTAGAGTTATCCACATAGTGGATAACTCTCTAATAATTTATGTTATAATTTGTATTTCCTCCGTAGTTTTTTGTGCTAAGCCACTTGGTGTTAATTGACGGTATTATTAAATTAATATCGATTTTTCACCCTCATTTATAATTTTATAAATTTAACTACGCGCCAGTCAATATTTTATTTGATGCGGCATACGTTTCCAATGGAGTCTAGGCATGCTTTTGGCGCGGAATTTGAGACATAACTAAAAATGTAATTGGTTGGACCGCGGTGTTTTTGACGCCCGAATCGATCTAATTAATTGCATTTCTGACAAACTCTACCGAAGATTTATAGATGCAAGTGTAAGTAAAACTACATATTGCATTAGTAATGAAACAATTGTATAGAGTCAATCTATTTTATTCGTTGTATTTCACTTTCCTTCAGTTAAATGTGTGTTGATTCTAGTTGGAAACGGATCTTCTGTGGTTGCTTCGGAGCTATTTTTAGCACTAGAGTTATCCACATAGTGGATAACTCTCTAATAATTTATGTATAAATTTGTATTTCCTCCGTAGTTTTTTGTGCTAAGCCACTTGTTGTTTAAATTGACGGTATTATTAAATTAATATCGATTTTTCACCCTCATTTATAATTTTATAAATTTAACTACGCGCCAGTCAATATTTTATTTGATGCGGCATACGTTTCCAATGGAGTCTAGGCATGCTTTTGCGCGGGAATTTGAGACATACTAAAAATGTAATTGGTTGGACCGCTCGTGTTTTTGACGCCCGAATCGATCTAATTAATTGCATTTCTGACAAACTCTACGAAGATTTATAGATGCAAGTGTAAGTAAAACTACATATTGCATTAGTAATGAAACAATTGTATAGAGTCAATCTATTTTATTCGTTGTATTTCACTTTCCTTCAGTTAAATGTGTGTTGATTCTAGTTGGAAACGGATCTTCTGTGGTTGCTTCGGAGCTATTTTTAGCACTAGAGTTATCCACATAGTGGATAACTCTCTAATAATTTATGTATAAATTTGTATTTCCTCCGTAGTTTTTTGTGCTAAGCCACTTGGTGTTAAATTGACGGTATTATTAAATTAATATCGATTTTTCACCCTCATTTATAATAATTATATATATATATATATATATACAATATATTCAGGGTGAATACTTGATAAATGTAAGCACCTGTATATGCCAGCTAGTAGCATAGGTGATAGGATGAATACTTATTTCATTACAAGCAACATGAACCATATTTCTTCTTAAGAAAAAACATTATATCATGAATAGCAATTGCGAAACCGGTCGATACATTAAAAATTATACTATAACAATGTAAGTGTGCGTATTTTCCTTTTTTAATTTCTTATATATATATATATATATATATATATATATATATAATATAATATTATATAATATATATATACATGTATATAAGTGAAATAAGCACTAGAGATAATTTGTGCCACACAGAAACAGAGGCTTCTGGAAGCATTTGTAAATATATTGCAATGCTGCAAACTCTTCCATATCGTCAGCAGGTTTCTCAGGGTCACAAGCGTTTCGTCCCTTTGCCCGTGCACTTCATCTCAGCGAGGCAGTGAGGACTGAGCGAGTCTTTGCCTACCTATCAACCATAACGTTCTTGAGCTAGTTTCAGCTGTCGTGCCTATTTTCTCGATGGCTTTCTTCCGCTGTCTTGGTTCCAGGCCTATCTTCTTTACGAAATAGCACACTGATTTACATGGAAAGCTAAGATAGCCGACTTCAATGCAGAATGAACCCGCATGCCAAGGACCATATGCATGTTTATATGTATACACAGACACAGAAAGGGATACCCATGTGTACGTATCCACACAAATATGTACATACATACGCATTCATACATAGAGATATACATATACACACACACATATATGTATATATATGCACATACACACACATACACACATATTTATATATATACATACACACACAGACATATATATATACGTATACATATACATGCTCACAGATATATACCTATGCACAGGTATGTACATATACCAACACATTCATACACACTCACTTATGCATTGATACCTGTATATGCATATGGACTTACGTACTTACGTACACATGCATATACGTACATATCTACGGCGCCATACACCTATAAATATATTTATACAAACACACACCACACACCCCCCCACACACACACACACACCTACATATATATATATATATATATATATATATAATATATATATATATATATATATATTATAACTATGGGTATCTAAAATACCATCATAGGTAATAATTATAATTAAAATTATGATTAAAGGTATAGATACCCTTAGATACCCTTAATTATAATTTTAATAATATTATTACTTATGAGGTTTTTATTCCCATGCTAGCCACTTGATATGATCGGTATTTTGAATAATGAACTTATCCTTATTTATATATATATATATATATATATATATAATAAATGTGACCTCGTGTGTGTACCGTTGGCGATTTTTTTTCCTCTGTCTTCTCTTCTCTGGATCTTTCCTTCTCCTATGTTTCCGACGAAGAGCTCCGCTCGAAACGTTAAACACTCCTTCTTCCCTTCTTTCCTGAGCGTCCAATAATACTATATTTGCTCCACGTCCTCGCGTTGTTGTGTTTTTTTGTTTTCTTGTTTGGATTAACTATATATATATATATATATATATATATAATATATATATATATATACATACATACGCACGCATATGGACATCAACATATACTAACTTCCATCACATATAACACCTACATACACAGACATATAAATAAATAAACAGCGTAGTGTAGGGAAAGAAGAGGTTGGAAATAAAAGGATATAGAAAAAAGAACAGATATTTAAGGCAAGCAGCGAAAATAAAAATCTAAAATGCACTAATTGTGCTCTAGGTATGTATGTATTTCCATATTTGAGGTGTATATAACTTTAGGTGTTCATGCGTCCTAGGTCAGATGGTATAGTGGTTTCATTATATATATATATTTCATATCTCTTTTACTCTTTTACTTTTCTTATTGTACTTGTTTAGTCATTTGACTGCGGCCATGCTGGAGCACCGCCTTTAATCGAGCAACTCGACCCCGGGACTTATTCTTTTCTAAGCCCAGTACTTATTCTCTCGGTCTCTTTTGCTGAACCGCTAAGTAACGGGGTCATAAACACACCAGCATCGGTTGTCAAGCAATGCTAGGGGGACAAACACAGACACATAAAACACACACACGCATACTATATATATATATAATATAATATATATATATATATATACATATACGACGGGCTTCTTTCAGTTCCGTCTCCCACATCCACTCCAAGGCTTTGGTCGGCCCGAGGTATATAGAAAGACACTTGCCCAAGGTGCCACCACGCAGTGGGACTGAACCCGGAACCATGTGGTTGGTAAACAAGCTACTTACCACACAGCCACTCCTGCGCCTATATATATAATAAAAACAACTAATGTGAAAATATACGTGGACAAATACAATAAAATACAATAAAATAGAATTTTTTTGAATAATGTCATGGATCAGGTGAGAAAGGAAAATGAAAAACATAATATTATAACTCATGTTATATCTGCAGTATGTGTCTAAACCTCCGTGAGAGGCGGGGTGTATAAACCTAAGAATAAGTCCCGGTGGGGGTTGAGACCCTCTTCGGTCATGAATGGCCATTAGATTGCACCTAGAAAGTTACCCTCCGAGGCACAAGTCCAGGCAAGGTTGCCCATGAATACTAGCCTCCCCTCTCTACACCACTGATGTTATCCAAAGGAAAGACAAAGGCCGATACAGCTTGGCACCAGTGATGTCGCAACTCATTTCTACAGATGAGTGAACTGGAGTAACATGAAATAGAGTGTCTTGTTCAAGAACACAACACGCAACCCGGTCCGCAACTTCATGATCGTAAGCTTGACGTTCTAACCACTGAGCCATACGCCTTCACTTCGTGGTGGGGGTATGGTACATAGAAATATATCTTTCCATTACACAAGTTAAAAATAAAGGTAGAGATAGAAATAGAAACAGCTAGAAAATGCAATCCATACTTTAAGACTTTAAAACTCATGTAGGATCAGAGGAAATGAGAAAAATTATAAATAAAATCAACAACTTATAGAAATATAATTAATTTGGGAGGCTGAAAACCTGAAAAAGAATGGTAGGAAGGCAGTCACCAATAATGCCAAGAGAAATAAGAAAAGTTTGGGAATACAATCTTTATATATATAAAACTGAGAATGTGTGTCTGTCTGTCTGTCTGTGTGTTTCCCTAAAACTTGAGAACTACACAACCAATTTCATTCAAATTTTACACATGCCTTACTTAGGGTCCGTGGAGTGTCATCGGCCAAAAAAAAGTTCAACTTCTTGCCTAGAGCGAGCCTATAGCAATATCATATCTTCTCCACTATTTCAGTATTACGTGTTAAAAGTGAAACAAAAACATTTCTCTATTTTATGTCAGATACTTCCACTTTAACAATAAAAATAATAATAACGATTGAATTATATGTAGTAAGTAATAATTAAAATCAAACTAAAGTATAATTTAATCGTAACATAACAAAAGTAAAGATAGCAATTGGCATAAAATTGCATCAATGATTTGAACTTGAATAAGTGGTTTCACATGAATGGGAATAAATTAAAAATAAAATTAGCGTGCAGAAATGGAATAGTCCAGATGGATAATAAAAAATTAAATTAAAGAAAAGACTACTGTCTATAAAGTATACAATGTAGAGAAAAAAGAAGATTTGAACACATGGAGAAAAGCACCTCCGAAAAGTGTCTTGGTGCGACTATGAAAGGTATCTAATCAGAGGCGGTAAATTCGCCACAATAGAAGCAAGGTTCGAGTCAACGGAGCGTGCAAGGGAGTACTCGACTCGAACTTGCAAAGTGGAAATATTTTACTTTTACCTTTATATCTGGGACGTAGGACGTCCCGGAAAAAAAGTTTTTAATGCCCCCCCCCCCCCCCGAAGTAGAGGTAGGCTGGATTGTAGCCACACTTCTATACAAGAGGGAGGACAAGATACAATTGATCGAAATTACAAGAGACGGGCTAACAATTCCAGTCTGTTATATATTTTGAGTATTGTTATCACTAGCGATATCAAGATATAACTTTGTATTTTGTATTTTATGTGTAGTTGTATTTATGTAGATGTACATGTAATATATACACATATATATATATATACACATATATACATGCACTAGTACTATGACCTGGCAACGACGGGTCTTTAATGCTAGTAATTTATAGAATAAACTAGCATTAAAGACCAGCGATGTGTAGCAACATCTGATAGCCTGGTCGGTCACGGTGATATACACACACACACACACGCATACACACACACATGATTGTATGCGCACATAAGCACTCATGCAAGCATGAACACAGTTACACATAGTTGAAAATTTCTTAAAATATACCTTGACTCCAACAGGAATTTTGACCTCTGTCTGTTTCACGTTTTCTTAGAAATCGAACCAGCACCTTCTATAAACATTGTTGTATGATTCCTAAAATAACACGACACCATCTTGCATGACATAACACACCTACATATACAAAAAAGTTTTGATTAATCTTTAAAAGAATCGTCCACAAGCGGAAACAGTGAATCGAATATTATACACCGGCTACATTAAACCAGCAAGTGAGAGTTGTGACCTTGCTGCGCACTGCCTTTAATCGAGCAACTCGACCCCGGGACTTATTCTTTTGTAAGCCCAGTACTTATTCTATCGGTCTCTTTGGCCGAACTGCTAAGTAACGGGGACATAAACACACCAGCATCGGTTGTCAAGCAATGCTAGGGACAAAACACACACGCCATACTTATATATATATACTATATATAATATATATATATATATATATATATATATATATACATATACATATATACGACAGGCTTCTTTCAGTTTCCGTCTCCCAAATCCACTCACAAGGCTTTGGTCGGTCCGAGGCTATAGTAGGGGACACTTGCCCAAGGTGCCGCGCAGTGGGACTGAACCCGGAACCATGTGGTTGGTAAACAAGCTACTTACCACACAGCCACTCCTGCGCCTATATATATATAT
>NW_021832778.1:20000-33006 GCF_006345805.1 Octopus sinensis
GAGACTTAAGCTTTGTTCAAGAGCGTGATTAACCGTTACACATTATTGACAAGTCACCAAAATGGCGAAGCGCTTCTAATGTTCCCGTGAATCACTGAAGAGAGACGAAATGCAATTCGTTAATTCATTATTATGAGTCAAACACTGATTTTATATTTAGACTCATTAGAGCATCTAAAAATCAACTCTAGCTCTGAGATCTGCTATTTTCTCCTACTAGTTCTACATGCACACCAGTAGTCTCTGATCCTTTAATCTAGCGAGCAGTGTATTATTACGATTCAAACACTGATTTTATATTTAGACTCATTAGAGCATCTAAAAATCAACTCTAGCTCTGAGATCTGCTATTTTCTCCTACTAGTTCTACGTGCACACCAGTGGTCTCTGATCCTTTAATCTAGCGAGCAGTGTAACCAGCTTCACCCCAATCCACTACGTGCGCCCTCTTCCCGTCGTTTCTCACGCGTCTTAGTGTTAAACTCAACGATAACAAAACTCATCTAACAGATAATCCTCTGTCTTCCTTTCTCCTTATTGGCACCAACCTACAGAAGTTGAAACTGAACAGCAAACAGATCGATCTCATCAATCTGAAAGGGTGCCAAAGATCCTATACAATGTTCAACCTTTTCCGACTAAAGACATTGAAATGGGTCCGAAAATTATTACCTAAGTTAAAGTTATTGAATCGGAAAATAAATTGATTTTATGATACTTCAGGCTGTACTGGTCTATATCTATCATGCTAACATGATGACTCACTTATGTGAGAAATTTAACGCAAAGATACATGGCTTCGTGCTTTTGCTTATACATTTACTCTTTACTTGTTTCAGTCATTTGACTGCGGCCATGCTGGAGCACCGCCTTTAGTCGAGCAAATCGACCCCGGGACTTATTCTTTGTAAGCCTAGTACTTATTTTATCGGTCTCTTTTGCCGAACCACTAAGTGACGGGGACGTAAACACACCAGCATCGGTTGTCAAGCAATGCTAGGGGGACAAACACAGACACACAAACATATACACGTACACTTATATATATATATACATATATACGACAGGCTTCTTTCAGTTTCCGTCTACCAAATCCATTCACAAGGCATTGGTCGGCCCGGGACTATAGCAGAAGACACTTGCCCAAGATGCCACGCAGTGGGACTGAACCTGGAACCATGTGGTTGGTTAGCAAGCTACTTACCACTAATTTCAGCATCATATTCACACAATGTATTCCCCAGATGTATCCACTATAATAGAGAAATATAATTCACCAATAAAGTCAACCCAAGCTGAATGAAAATACGTGAACGAACACCACAATAGGAGATCGACGTTTAGAAAAATAATAAACCAATGTTATTCGAAGCTTAGCTTTTAGCACTGTTGTAAAAATGGAGCGATTTTACAACAAAGACAGTACATAAGAGCAAAACAATGAACAGCGAAAGAGGAATCTTTTAGCGATGATTGAAATGAATTTAGTTGTCATGAAGAATGCTGTGTCAATGAGAAAGTTTATTTTTGAAACATACCAGTTGTGACTTCAAAAATTGTTTTCAGATATTCCGCATGCTGCTGAGAAAAAACTGCAAGTACTTCAACAACTTATAGTAATTGAAATAAATCTTTAGAAGATTGCCAATGGTATTATTCTCATAGTCAAAGTACAATTTTGGTTTAGATTTCACGACAATTAGTTTGTTTATTAATTCGACATTCACTCACGTCTTTGAATTTCTCAGCTATGAGAGAAATACAAATTAGATAGGAACTATTTTAATATTTATAGTTGTTGGCATCCTTTTTGTCTCGGGAGAAAAGGGAGTTGCGCATAAAATAATCTAGTCCGGCTTTTACATTTCATGTCCTAATACATCTCCTGCAGTGATGTGTAGTCCTACACTGGACAAACACTCCCTCTGGCAGGTACCGCAAATGTAGCGAAGACTTTGCCTGGCTGGTTGTAATGTCATAGTTTCTTGTTGACGTATTTTCTTGTCTTTCCATTTCTCCTCTCTCCCTGTCACACCTTTGTGTACCCTCTTTTACGGTACGTCGCCAATCGCCACGGTTGCTGGCAACTGCTTCCCAGTTGGTAATATTGATGTCGCAGGCTTTCATGTCCCTTTTGCAAACATCTTTGTATCGTAAGAACGGTCTTCCCACATACGTAGTGCCCCTAGTAAGCTCTCCGTAGAGTATGTCCTTAGGGAGTCTACCATCTTCCATACGGCTAACATGTCCAAGCCATCTCATACGTCTTTGTGTGAGGAGTGCAAACATATTTGGTATTCCTGCTTGCTTGAGGACATCTTTGTTGGGGACAGCAAAGATTATCAGTGGGGTTCTAAGCACTTGGAAGACAGTTGAAAACTTATAGATACCTAAGGTTACAGATAGTAACGGGCTACCCACATAATTCCTACTAGGAATAAGACGGAACTTGAAACAAACCAAAATAATAGTAATGATGGTTTCAAATTTTAGCACAAAGCCAGAAATTCTAGAGGAAGAGGGCTAATCGATTGCATCGATCCCAGTTTTCAACTGGTACTTATTTTATTGACCCCGATAATATGAAAGGCAAAGTCGAAGCTCGGCGAAATAGAAATGCTGCTAAATAAATACATTTGATGATCTTTTATGCACAATGGCTATTTTCTCATATCGTTTGACATGCCTGAAGAGGTCCAGTTAATCGACAGCAAATAAGGAAATTCTTTCAAGTCATGATACAACTTCTACAGATATCATTTACTACTTGTCTTTCAATAAATTGGATTTGGCAACGATGGACCCCATTGGAAATTCTTTTTCACATTTTAATTTAACTCCCCTTCCTTCAATAGATAAGTTACATAATAAAAACTTAAGATTTGCTGTGTTACCTATCGAATGGAGGTGCTTCTGGAGTGAGCTCTTTCATAGTATTCAATGCTCATATTTTCTAACTTAAAATCCTGTCAATGCAAAAACTGGATTTTCATAAAAACTAGTTTTATAAAGTAACTATCAATAAGGTGTTGAATTTATAAACAATCATGCACTTACAAAATGAAACCGTGTATATAGTTAGAAAACAAAGCTAAGTTTTCTAATTGTGATGTATTTTGTTAAGTCAGTATCAATGTTTCACATATTTCTAGGTCAAATACACGCCTAGATTGACGAGTATCTCATTCAGCTCAAATCACAGATACTGAGTTATGTGTATGATTAAACATTACTCAATGGTCAAGTACAACTGAGATGACAAGTATTTGTTAGAGGCAATGATGACATCGCATAATAGCTTTTCTATAGCTTGCATGGATGAGCTGTCGAATCGTTACATAGGTCTGGGAAACACAATAGGAAAACTATTTCAGAATATCGCCTTCTGAATCAGCGCATGGAGATGACTTATTCGGTGTGGTCCAACAGCTTAGAGAATCCGACTTTAAATTTCTCGAATTTTTTTTTACTAATTTTAGATGCCGTACCCATAAATTCTTTTGAAATTTCCTACTTAATACAGGATGTCATATCAAAGTCGAGTTTTTCAGGTTTCTGATAGGGATTGTTGAGTGATATGAAAGAATTAATAGGAGTGGTAGGAACGGATAACTACATACATGTGGCTTACATACTTACAGAAACACGCATATTCTTGCACATACGCATGAAAACATACTCAAGAAGCGGAAAAGTGGGTGAGGTGCCTATAGTTGCAAATGTGCGTGTGGATAAATGTGCACATATTCAATATGCATATTATTTGGGAGCACATGTAAATACTTGTATAACTACATACACACACATCGAGGTAGATAGATAGATAGATAGATGGATAGATAGATAGATAGATAGATAGATAGATAGATAGATAGATAGATAGATAGATAGATATGTTTCTTTATTAGCCACACAGGGCTGCACACAGATAGAACAAATTACAGGTAGAGCTTCTTTTGAAGGTTTAAAAAAAAAAAAAAAAAAAAAAAGGAAGGGGGAGTTTCGATCAAAAGGGATCGTAAAAGGAGAGAAAGAGGACAAAAAAAAGGGGGGGTTAAAAAAAAAAAAAAAAAGGGGGGAGAGGAAAAAAAATTGATCAATAGGGATCGTTATCACAGAAATGTCAATATGAAGTGTAAAAGGGGAGGACAGGTGAGGTTTACCGTGGAAAGAAAAGCCTACGGAAAAGACCACGGTAACCTCGGTCAATGAAGTCACATTTTATATTTCTTTTTTTTTTTTTTTTTTTTTTTTTTTTTTTTGCAAAAAGCAACTCTCTGTATTAATTTTACGGTTCATAGAATCATAGTCAAGGTGGCTTCGTCATTCATACGTGCCATCCTTGCCTACATTCACCCATCTTTTTTTAAAAACATTCACTAGACAAAACTTGCCTCTCTACTCTCACTTTTTCTTCAAGTGATACTTGAAGAAGTTGATGAGAGATTGACAGAGAGGAAAGTGTTTGTCTCTAATCCTTTCAGACGCGTCCACCGATACATTCTTTCGCCATAGCCACAAGTATGATAAAAATAGCTCTTCCTTCCCGTTTGAAGGAAAGGAGGCTGACGATATTAACGATAGACTCGGCTGATAAACCGACACGTCCCACACGTGACAGCAGTCGTTCGACATAAGCCCACAGGTGGGAATTGCTGGACACTGCACGATTGCGTGCAGAGCGGTTTCGTCGCTCTGCCCGCCATCTCGGGCAGGTCGGCCCCGTGTTTCTCGAGCCATGCCTATAGAGCTTATCACGAAAACGGTAGCGCTTCTCGGTAGCACCGCCAGGCCAGGGATCTCTGGAAGTTGTCCATAGGTCCCGGCCGAAAGTCGTTTGAAACAGGCGGGTCAGGTATTCCTCGTCGACGCCCAGGTTGCCCCGAGCTCGTCGTCGTACCTCCCTCCCTAATCCCCTATAGAATGGCTTGGTTGTGTTGAAGTCACTCAAGGTCGACCCGGGACGGCAGAGTTGTTGAGAGCAACGCGACACTCGCGGTGCCATTCGCCCTTCTTCGGCCTCTTTTTGATCCACGACTGTAGTTCGGTCATGGAGACGAGTTTGCGGGAATGCGTGCCTCACAAACGGCGACCACACCTGTTCACCGTCGTCTACATAGAGCCGGAGATGTCGCAGTCTGAGCGCGTGTCTGCGCATCAAACCACGGCATGCCAGCCCTCCTTTTAACGGGTGTTGACAGCAAATGGATCGCCTGACCATCGGGACGCATCCTTTCCACAAGAAGCGGAAGAGGATGCGTTCTAGTTTGGTGATGGTAGGTCGGGACAAGGTACGACGGTCAGGCGGTAGTAGATGATGGAAGCGATGTACGCGTTCACCACCTCCGCCCGACCTTTTAGGGACAGTTTCCTCTCGGCCCATGTGGGCGAGAGTGACCACCCTACTCGTTATCTCGTTCCAGTTCTTCTCCATTTGGAGGTCCGGACCGAACCAGACCCCGAGCAACTCAACGGGCCGTCTGTCCAGCGTCCACGACGGAGGTACTGGTGGACAGATAGATAGATAGATAGATAGATAGATAGATAGATAGATAGATAGATAGATAGATAGATAGATAGGATAGATAGATAGATGGATGGATAGATAGATAGATAGATAGATAGATAGATAGATAGATAGATAGATAGATAGATAGATAGATAGATAGATGGATAGATAGATAGATAGATAGATAGATAGATAGATAGATAGATAGATAGATAGATAGATAGATAGATAGATAGATAGATAGATAACTTTCTTTTATTAGCCACACAGGGCTGAATACAGAGGGACAAATACAAATGCAGAGCTTTTCTTTTCGAGGGTGGAGGAAAAAAATAAAAAATGCAAGATTGCGATCAAAAGGGATCGAGAGGAAAAAAAGGGAAAAAAAAAAGAGAAAATCGTGTATCACAGAAATAATGGTGTGTAAACATTGATATAACAAGATTGGGTTCATCCGTGGGAAGAAAAGCCTACAGAAAAGACCACGGGAACCCCAGTCAGGGAGGAAATAAACACATGAGGTCAAAAATGCTCTCTTTCTTTCTTTTTTACGATCTACAGGATCATGCTCAAAATGGTTTCGTTACTAGCACGCACCATCTTTGCAACATTCACCCATCTTTTTTGAATCTTTCGCGAGACAAAACTTCCCTCTCCATTCTCACCTCCTTTTCAAGTGGTACTTGAAAAAGTTGATGAGCGATTGGCCGAGAGGTAAGTGTTTGTCTCTAATCCTTTCGCTCGAGTCCACCACACACATTCTTTCACCATGGCCACCAGTACGATGAAAACTGCCTTGCCTTCCCGGTTGAGGGAAGGGGGCGGAGCAATCCTCACGATAGACTCGGCCGATAGGCGGATTCGTCCCACACGTGACAGCAGCCGTTCGGCATAAGCCCACAGGTCGGAAATGGTTGGACATTGCACGAGTGCGTGCAGAACGGTTTCGTCGCTCTGACCGCATCTCGGGCAAGTCGGTCCAGTGTGTCTGGAACCGTGTCTGTAGAGCTTATCCCGAACAGGTAATGCTTCTCGATAGCACTGCCAGGCCAGGGATCTTTGGTGATTGTTCATAGGTCCCGGCCCGAAAGTTGTCCTGAACAGGCGGGTCAGGTGTTCCTCGTCGACGCCCAGACTCTGCCCGAGTTCGTCGTCGCACCTCCCATCCACTAATCCTCTATAGAATGCCTTTGTTGTGATGGAGTCGCACAAGTTCGATCCCGGACGGCAGAGTTGCTTGAGAGCAAACGCGACACTCGCGGTGCCATTCGCCTAGCCTCGGTCTCTGCTTGATCCATGACTGTAGTTCGTCCAAGGAGACGAGCTGCGGGAAAGCGCGCCGCACAAAAGGCGACCACCCCTGTTCACCGTTGTCTATGAAGCGCCGGAGATGTCGCAGTCTCAGCGCATGTCTGCGCATCATCAACCACGGCATGCCAAGCCTCCATTTAGCGGGTGTTGGCAGCAAATGGATCGCCTAACCATCGGAACGTTTCCCTTCCACAAGAAGCGGAAGAGTATGCGTTCCAGTTTGGTGATGGTAGGGTCGGGACAAGGCACGACGGTCAGACGATACTCGATGACGGATGCGATGTACGCGTTCGCCACCTCCGCCCGACCTTTTAGGGATAGCTTTCTCTCAGTCCATTTCTGGGTGGGAGTGTAGCCACCCTAGTCGTTATCTCGCCCCAGTTCTTCTCCATTTGGAGGTCCGGACCGAACCAGACCCCGAGCAATTTAACCGGTCCGTCCGTCCAGCGTCCCAGATGGAGACGCTGTTGGACGGCATGGGCTTGCTTCTCCAGGGCCGAGCCGCAAGCCCACTGACTTTTCCCGGTTAATTTTTGCTCCGTTATCGCTCGTATTCTTTCAGTGTCTCGCCGACCAGCTCGATGTGCTCGTAGCTCGACACTATGACGGTGACGTCATCCGCGTATGCAGACACGCTCCTCCCGCATCCCAGCTCTCGTGGGATGCCCCTCAGCGTCGTCAGTTTCCGCAGTAGTGGCTCAGAGTCAGTACATACAGCAGCGATGAGAGGGGCATCCCTGACGAACCGAACGCATGATGTTAAAAGGTCTGGATAGATGACCATTACGCGAACTACTGAGCGGATGCCGCTGTATAAGCAGCGATCCAACGCGGAAAACTGGACCGAAACCAGCCGCTTTGAGGACAGCCTCCAAGTAGTGATGGTCTACCCTATCGAAGGCTTTTGATTGATCCAAATTGATCAGCGCCCCACCCATGCCAGGATTTTTAACTATCCTGTCTATGATGTAGCGCATCAGGTGGAGGTGTGTCATGAATACTTCTACCGGCACGGCGCATGTTTGCGCCTTGTCGATTAGTTTCTTGATGACAAGCGCCAACCTCTCGGCTAACACTTGGCCAAAATTTTCAAATCTGCGTTGAGCAGAGTGATGGGCCTGAAATTATCTATGACGTCCCCCTTGTTTGGGTCTTTCTTGATCAGTGCCACTGCTCCTCGTTTTACAAAAGCAGGAATACTCCCGTTCTGCTGCCAGTTGCAGTAGACAGCTGCCAAGACGCTCCAAACAAGTCTGGCATATGAAAATAAAATTCGTAGGGCAGACCATCCAAGCCTGGTGACTTGTCTCTCGCGTTAGCCTACCATCGCATCCTGTACGTCCGCAGCTGTGATAGGCTTTTCACAAGACTCCACCTCCCTTGCTGAGAGTCGTGGCAAGGCATGCAGGTAGGCACTAAAGTCCACTCTGCTTTCTGACTCACCACTGTCCCAACAGTTGGGTGAAGTGTGTTGTTGAAAAACCCCACACATCTTTTAGGCTCGAGCAATTCGCGCCCCTGTTCATCTATAAGAGACTGATGGTGGCTCTGTTGCCTCGTTGCGTCTCCACCACTCGGGCCTCTTGGGCGGCTCCAACTCCTTCGTTCCTCAGAGCAGCATCCTAGCTCTGACAACGCATCCCTCGTGTTTGGCGTTGAGGTGTGGTCGAGGGCCAATCTCGCCGCCAGTACGTTGGACGCGATGCCAGTTCTAAGTGCCTCTTCTAAAACCTTAACTAAATCTCCCTCTATTCTATTTCGGTCTAATGCTAGGGCTCTACTGTATCTGACTGATTTGCTTTAATCGCTTTTTAGGGCATACCACCATCTGTTGTTGATGATGTACCCGTCAAAGCTTCTCTTAACTAATGTGCTGATCCGGTCCTGTAAACCTGTCGTGCTGTAAAGGACGCGTTCAGTTTCCAGTAACCAGGACCCTGCCTATGTGTCTTATCTAAGTCAAGTGTACAAGTCACAAACTTGTGATCTGTGTAACTGACTATATGAAATTGTGGGACAACCTACAATTTTATCTATTGTCCTACAGAATACTCTATCTAAGTATGATCTGGACGACCCGATGCGGTTACTCCATGGTCCACATTGGCACATTCGGGTGGTCCAGTTGGTACCTGTCAGACAGTTGGAAACGTCTGAGCAGGTCTTTGAGGCATTTGCATCCCCTTCTATTGCTATCTCTGCCACGTAGTCTAGATGCGTGTCCAGGGTGGCATTCCAATCCCCCACTAAAAGTAAAGGACGAGACGTTCCCATGAAAGACTCTAGACGTCGAAAGAAATCTGGTCGCCTGTTAAGGACGGGAGCATAAACTGCTATCAGTCGAAAAGCACACTCATTGCTGCCATCGACATCTAAAACGACCAGCCTACCCTCCGGGTCTAGGAAATTTGCTCTTACTTTGAGATCCAGACTCTCCGGATAAGCACCGCGGTGCCACCTCCGCCCATTCTCGGTAGACAGGAGGAAAAATAAATGTTGAAATGTGTACCGAAAATGTGCTGGAGTGCCCGCAAGCTGGGAGTCTGGTCTCACTGATGGCTATGATATTCAGATTTAGTGACTTGGTGTCATTTAACAGGTAGCCTTGTTTCCAAGGCGACCAAGCCACGTACATTTATACTACCTATTCTGAGCATGTTCCGATAAAAGTGCAAAAAAGGAAAAGGAGAGAGAAAGGTTACTTGTTTTTCGAAAGTTCTTTGTCTTTCACCTCACGGTCTTCTTCTATGAGGTTTTATACAGTTTTTCGATGAGTACTTTTGAAATCCCCTACTGCATCAGGGTAAAGAGATTTCAGGGTGCTGTATGTGTTCTGTGTCACGTGTATTATTTTAATGTGTTGTGGTGGTGTTGTAGTGGGTGGTTACTTGTTTTATGTCGTTTTCAGTAATGTTGTGTGTTTGACCTAATGTGTTCCATTAGGTCGTGGTTGTTTGTGTTCATGGCTGTCAACATTTTTGGGGGGTTTGATGATGGTGTGTTGTGTTGATGTGTGTGTTTTCTGTGGATGTTTTGTTTCGGGAGTGGTGTATCTTCCCGCTTTTTTTGTTATTTTTTCTTTTCTTTTTTTTCCCTTTTTCTTCTCCCCCCTGTGGCTATTTGCCAATCTTCCGTGTTTCTTCGTCTAATAATGACAGATCAGACGAATCGGAGTCTGGAAGAGGGAAGTAGTGGGGTCTATGTCGAGTGTTGGTTTTGTTGTGGTGTTGGTTGGTGAGCGTTTGGTTGTGGTGTATGCGGTTTGGATGTGGGGTTTGGGTATTTTGTGTTTGAGTGATTGTGGGTATTGTTGTGTTGTTTGGGTCTCAAATTTGTGGGGATTTGGAGTTGTAATTGTTTCTTCATTTTGCTGGGTGTCTTTTTGGCAGATGTCCTTGGTTGGGAGTGGTATATTCTTGGTTGTTGTTGTTGGTGATGCTGCTTCTGTTCTTGGTGCTGCAGTTGGTGTGGTTGTTTGTTTGGTGAGGTTTGTTCCTGCAAAAAGTGGGTGTGGGTAGTAAACCTTGTTTATTTGTTTTGTTCCGGCTGCTGTTGTTGTTGCTGTTGTTTTCTTGCGGCAGATTTGCAGTCTTTTTTTAGGTGTTGCTCACTGCCGCATATGTAGCAACGTGGTCTTCTGCCATCGACGACCACATAGAACTTGTGGTCGTCTGATACACATATCTGGGTGGGTATTTTTTTTATATATTCATGATGTATGTGTAGAAGAAATTCTACTTTTTTTCCCACCCAGTTTTTATGCTCTGTGACTGTGGTTTCCAAAATAGTATAATTCGCCATTTTTACGCATAAGGCCTTTACAAGCCATAGACTTTGGCTATTTTGGGGACATTGTTTAGAGTGATCTTAGTCACTTTCTGTCCCCGATAGCTTGGTGTAAGTTGGAGTTCATCTGAGTGAAGAGTTAGCGTTGAGAAATGTCTAGCTAACTCTTCGGTGTAGAAAACAACTTGTATGGGGCAAATTTGTTCCACAGGTCACATATTCTTTGTGATCCCAGATGGGTTCAAGCACTTCTCTATTTTGCTTGTGTTGGCCTTCTCTGGGATTTTGTTTTTTTGTTAACTATTTTATAAATGATGTTCGTCTTTTTTCATTTTCCAAAATGTCTTCTGGTATGTTTATTTTTACTATACCTTCTGATTCTGTTATTTGATGGTCGTGTCCTGTATTTGTTGAGCCGTAAAGTATATTGTTGTATTTTTCTTTAATCGCCTCAGCGAAATTGTTGTTGTTTTGTTATTGTTGGTGCTTGTGGTGATGTTGTTGTTGGCTGCAGTTTGTAAAATTGGTGTGTTTGGTTGATCGTGCAAGTAGAAGGGGTGGAAAATTGCCTGCGTACTTTAGTCTGCACTAGGGAAATTTCGACATTTCGTTTGCTTGTCGTCGTTATTTTTTCACTTGTTGGTGATGGAGTGAGCAGTGGTTGGAGGGAATTGTTGTTGTCGTCGTTTGTTGTTGTGTTGTTGTTGGTATTGTCGTTCTTGGTGACGGCGGTTTTGTTGGTGTGTTGGTAGTTTAGTAGCATTGACGGCACGGTCTTTGGTGGCGGTGATGGTGATGTTGGTGTGTTATTGGTGGCGATATCTTGAGTAGGGATAGCAGTTTTAGTAGCAGATTCTGCCATGGTGTTGGTTGGTGGTGGTGGACTCACTGATGGGTGTTGACGGGGCTTGGCCTTGCGACCTTGTTTTGTATTTGTTGCTGTTGATGGTGGTGGAGTTGTCAGGTTCGGCGTATGCTAACAGAGCATCCTGTTTTTCTGTTTGTGCGTCACGCTTGACTTGCCACCTCAGCCTCGTGGTGGCCAGTGGCCGTTTTGGAAATAAAATGGCTTAAATGAAACACGAAGGCTATGAGAATTTTTTCTTTTAAATTTGCCACAAGGGGCAAAATTTTGTGTCGATATTTATCAAAGTTTACAGTGGATGTTGTTGCACAACTTTAGCACAAAATGTTTGTCAATATACACTTTTAAATAGTCAAAATAAATGATTACCTTCGGAGCTGAAACGACATCACATCCGTCAATAGAGATAGATAGATAGATAGATAGATAGATAGATAGATAGATAGATAGATAGATAGATAGAAGATAGATAGATAGATAGACAGAGAGTTGGAGGGAGAGAGAGGGAGGGAGAGAGAGAAGACAGAAATTGTTATTAATCCAAACAAGGGAAAGATTAGAAGAAAGGAAGTTGAAATGAATAAAGAATTAATTAAAATTTAATTAGATTGTAAAATATAGGAATATACTTGACCGGTTTCACATTAGATTTTCAAAAGTGCTCAGAATATGAAGTAGTATCACAGACTATGTCTATTCTTGCTGTTGTTATAACAGTTGTTTACGCTTAAAGAAAGAGCGTGGTCAGGATGATATCCGATAACGTACAGATTGATTGGTCAATCTCATGCGTTAAGCTCATGTGATAATCGATAAGAAGGTTACATAAAAGCTCTCGTCATTAATATCATATGATAGTTAGGAAAGAGGATATAATAAGTGATATTATTTTACTGTTCTTTCTGTTTTATGTCAAGAATAATAGAGACGGAAGATTGACTTCAATCAAAAAAAAAAATTATAATTTGTATATTGGTATAGGCGCAGGTGGCTGTGTGGTAAGTAGCTTGCTAACCAACCACATGGTTCCGGGTTCAGTCCCACTGCGTGGCATCTTGGGCAAGTGTCTTCTGCTATAGCCCCGGGCCGACCAATGACTTGTGAGGGATTTGGTAGACGGAAACTGAAAGAAGCCTGTCGTATATATATGTATATATATGGGTGTGTGTGTGTGTGTGTGCGTTTGTGTTGTCCCCCTAGCATTGCTTGACAACGATGCTGGTGTGTGCTTACGTCGCCGCACTTAGCGGTTCGGCAAAAAGAGACGATAGAATAAGTACTGGGCTTACAAAGAATAAGTCCGGGGTCGATTTGCTCGACTAAAGGCGGTGCTCCAGCATGGCCGCAGTCAAATGCTGAAACAAGTAAAAAGAGTAAAAAGAGTATATTAACAGAGATCATTCGAAGTCACATTCATTCTTTAAAAATGATTTTGAAACAACGACCAGAAAAAGACACGATTCACGATTACATCGTTGCTGTTTACTCTTACTCTTTTTTTTTTTACTATTTTTTGTTTCAGTCATTTGACTGCG
>NW_021832779.1:0-10000 GCF_006345805.1 Octopus sinensis
TACATATATATATATATTATATATAGATAGAAATATATATAGACATATATATATATATACATACATACATACATACACATGCTAGTGTATATATGTATGTGTAAGTGCATGTGTGTGTGTGTGTGTATGTATGTATGTATGTATGTATGTATATATACACACACATACATACATTATTACATACACAGATGTACATCTATCAGCTTGTCATACATTTATATACTTATATGAATACATATATAGACAGAAAAAGTAGGGGAAATTATGATAAACACAAATTTATATCATCTGTTCTCTACGTACGTTTCACCGTTGTGTTCATTTGCATCCTTTGCATTGAATGTTACAGGCACAACCGGATACCGATTCACGATACGTATATAAGGGAAGCACTCTATTGCAATATACTACACATAAACTATCTATACCTAAGCATAAAGGCGGCGAGATGGCAGAAACGTTAGTACGCTGGGCGAAATGCTTAGCAGTATTTCGTCTGCCGCTAGGTTCTGAGTTCAAATTCCGCCGAGGTCGACTTTGCCTTTCATCCTTTCGGGGTCGATAAAATAAGTACCAGTTACGCACTGGGGTAGATATAATCGACTTAATCCCTTTTTCTGTCCTTGTTTGTCCCCTCTGTGTTTAGCCACCTTGTGGGTAGTAAAGAAATAGGTATATCATGCCAGAAATATCTCCCTTGATGATGTGCAGTGTTTCTGCATCCGATTGTACTTGGAACAACCAGTGCAGAAGATCAAAATAACTACAAAGGTGAAATGTAATTTGGGAAGAAATACTATAAACTTATGTTTATAAACTTATAAACTTATGTTTTTCCAGCATTTGCCCTGTATATCATAACCAGTAATAATACCGAATAGTTGCTTATGCACCATACAGTAAGTAGTCAGGACGATGGTAATCTATATTGAGTTCTAACGGTTGTGGTCGCACATCTAACTGTGCGCACAAGATATATCATATGTGCATGTGTGTATGTAAGCGCCGCATAATGTATGTATGTCTGTCTGTACGGTGTATGTATGTATGTATGTATGTATGTAGTATGTTTTATGTATGTATGTATGTATGTACGTACGTACGTATGTATGTATGTATGTATGTATGTATGTATGTATGTATGTATGTATGTACGTATGTATGTATGTATGTATGTATGTGTATATGTATGTATGAATGTATGTATGTATGAATGTATGTATGTACGTATGTATGTATGTATGTATGTGTGTATGTATGTGTGTATGTATGTATGAATGTATGCATGTATGAATGTATGTATGTATGTATGTTTATTGGACACCCTGCGGGACGAAAAACAAAACCCGTCAAAGGGCGAAGGAACTCTTGAGAGTCAACGGCCATCCAATAAATGCCTTAAGGCTGTATAATGCGCGGGGACATAGAAATAATCGGACTGAATACCCGATCATGTGGTTAAACCATTGGGAGTGACGGACTCCTAGCCTTTGTTAGGGTATCCTCTAGGAGAAGGTAACTCAGGTAACTGGGATACTCCGACATAAACCTGCGGCTCAGTGGTTACCGATGATGTTGACTTGTTCTTCTTTTCGGATTATGGCTGCTGTGCTTAATGAGTGGGATTGACTCAGTGCACAGCCTTTCCTCACTTTAAAAAAAATCTTCTTGCACAGGCATTGCACGATACAACATTGATTAGCTTCGTGTAATGGCCATACTCGATAACGAGGGGGCAGCCACCATGTATGTATGTATGTATGTATGTATGTATGTATGTATGTATGTATGTATGTATGTGCGTATGTATGTATGTATGTATGTATGTATGTATGTGCGTATGTATGTATGTATGTATGTATGTATGTGTGTATGTATGTATTATAGTATATATATATTATATATATATATATATATATTATATGTATGTATATATGTATGTATGTATGTATGTATAAATGTATGTATGTATGTATGTATGTATGTATAATGTACTTATGTATGTATGTATGTATGTATATATATGTATGTATAATGTATGTATGTATGTATGTATGTATAAATGTATGTATGTATGTATGTATGTATGTATGTTTAGACATTTAGATGTTTTGAATTTTGACAGAGGTGTGTGTGTAAGGAAAGAGAGGAGACTTGCTCTTTAATCGATATTATTATCAAGGAAAATAGCGATACAGAAATTTAATTAAACGCTTCCCGTTTTTGCTTTCAAATCTCACTGGGGTTTCAGTTGCATTTTATTCCATTGGACTCGTTGTTATAATTACCAATACAGAATGCAGACGCCAGTTTAATTGGTTGTTGACTAACCTAGAAATGTTGGTGTAGTACCGGCGTCGGCAATAGACGATACTCAGACCGCATGTGAGCTTTCTTAAAAGTTTAATATTTTATAACAATTTTTAGATCTCTTTCTGTTGATTTAAAATATTCTGTTTCTTTCGTTTATGCTTTTCCTTCCTATTTCTTTACTACCCACAAGGGGCTAAACATTAGAGTGGACAAACAAGGACAGAAAAAGGGATTAAGTTGATTACATTGACCCCAGTGCGTAACTGGTACTTAATTTATCGACCCCGAAAGGATGAAAGGCAAAGTCGGCCACGGCGGAATTTGAACTCAGAACGTAAAGGCAGACGAAATACGGCTACGCATTTCGCCCGGCGACTAACGATTCTGCCAGTTCGCCGCTTTTCCTTCCAATCAACGACAAATCACTGAATAGGCTACATTCTTAAACATCACAATAATGTACCTTTTACTACATAAGAGGCAAATTAAATCTTTAAACCTTTAGTTACTTTTGATTTTTTTTATTCAGTTACTTTGGTGTGGTCATTCTTTATGGTGAACAATACTTTTATAATAAATTGTCATGTCTCAGGCGAACAGCGAGAATCGAAACGACGACTTGTGTATTTGTTCTTAATAGGTTCACGGCAGATTTGAACTTGAATACACTAATCGCAGTTGTTTTCGGTCACTAGTGAAACAATATCGCCTTTACGACTATGTGCTCATAAGACACTGGATTAGTTCAAGGGACTTTGGGACACCACTGTTTCGACACGTTTTGTCTCATCAGTTGAAATACGCAGTCTAACGAATTTGAGAAGTACCGATGGCCTTACGTGTAAGGCATTTGTTATAAGGTCCACAGTTTGATAAATGCTGCTCATGTCTGAAATAATGAAATTATATACGGTGTGTTATGTACTATAAAATTGCTAGTTCAATTATTTCAGTTGTGTACCTGTATTCATGAGCAGCATCTTTGTCATGCTCACTGGTAAATCAATGCAGTTTGTGATTGACTAACTATAATAAAGCACAGCATAACTTACCCTGTACATTTTACGGTGCTAGATAAGTTACTATTTTATATTTCTTTACTACCCACAAGGGGCTAAACACAGAGGGGACAAACAAGGGCAGACAAACGGATTAAGTCGATTATATCGACCCCAGTGCGTAACTGGTACTTATTTAATCGACCTCGGCGGAATTTGAACTCAGAACGTAGCGCAGACGATATATCGCAAAACATTTCGCCCGGCATCTAACGATTCTACCAGCTCGCCGCCATATAAGTTACTATTTTAGCAGTGTGGTCCCACGGTTGAGAAATATCCAGTAAAGACTTCAGTTAGTAAAAAATTTAACCCTCAGGCCAGGTTTCCTGTCTGATTAATAAAAATTGACATTACCGAAGAGTATAAATGTTAATATTTTGTAGTTCTTTTAATCTTCAGAATCTAAAACACTTACTTACTTGTACTTGTGGCGACATCCACCCTGGGCGGGTTGAGTCGGCTTCTTCTACCACCCTCGAGGCATCTCGAACAATGGCAGTGGAAGAGGTTTCGTGGGAATATGTGGGTTTCACAAGCGGTCCCCAACAATCCTGCATGTAGAGACATCCTATTTGCCGCAGATTGTCCGCAGACGCAGGGACAGAACGACCGAGGAGCTGCCAGTTGTTAAAGCAGACACTCCGAGGATTTTCACCAGAGTCCCGTCTGCCGGGTTGTGGCCCTAATACCACTCGGTGTCAGACCAATCCGCCTTGGGTGGCCCTACCAGGAACCGAAGTTCCCGACGGCATAGCTCTGACACTACCCGTTACCAGCGTCCCCACCACGGTGAGGAGGGGATGGACTTTGGGGACGCAATCTAAAACACGGACGAAAAGGATAGAGAAGAAAATGTCGGCAAAAATTTTCTTCAATGCATTTATCTCCGATACTTTCTTTTCTTTAACGCGTTCTAATTGCTATGGTTTCAAATTTAGTTTTAAAATACTTTTGAAATTTGAATTTACAATCAATATGATACTAAAATAATTTTAAATCAAAATCACAAATAAAATATTTTATAAAAATAAAAGATGAGAAAACTAAAGTGAATTTCATATTATTTTGAACAAAGGGTTTTAATGAATTTTTAATAATTAACATAGAGGAAGTTTTTGAGGTAAACCAAATTCTTTCTTCTCAATAATTCAGTTTTTGCGTTATTTGAAGAACGATTTCTTACGTATTTCTTTTTTCTGCTTCACAATATTTAATAACTTTCATATTTAGTTCGAAATGGGATACGCTATTTTTGAGAAATATTTTAAAAGGGGACTTTAATGAAATTTCCGCCCTACGGAAGTTGATTAAAATTTATTTGTAAAAAGAAAAAAGATGTTGATTTTCTTTTCAAGTGCTTCTAAAAATTAGGAAGGGGGAAATTTTATTGAATAATTCTGAATATTAAAAAATGCAAACAACGCAGAAGTGATTATAATTATAATTTTTTTTTTTTAATACACAAAATAAGGGTAGTCATTTAACAACAATATAGTAACTAGTTCACAGTGATAAGCTAAATAATTTACAGCATATATTTTCAATTCTTTTTCATTTGAAATACTCTGGGGGTCGATGAAATATTTACCAGTTATAAATTAAAGACTATCTTTCATTTAAAAACATGTTCAAAAGTAGAAGAAATGTAATCTTCTGTGAAAGAAGTTAACTTAGGTTTCGAGTAGAAAGCTTCAAACAAAGAGGCGGGGACGACATGCTGATTGGTGTCGAAAGACAAATAAATTAGGTCTAATGAAAAAGCGGGATGGTAAATTTTATAACTGTGAAAAATTGGGGAAGAGAGAAATTTTGGTTTTGTAAGAAGCTCAAAGAAATTAATATGAAATGAGCTTGATGCAACAAATTTAACAGGAAATTGGTTCCGAGCCATGTCATTAAGTCGGTGTTCTGGGATTTTGAAAAAGAAAAGAAAATGGCGATAAAAAAATAACTTTATTCAACTCTAGACCGGATTTAATTTTTAGTTTCGTAAAGATTGGAAATAATAAGATTCTTCATATACAAGGTTTTAGATAGAAAAAAACAAACAATAATTACTTAAACTAAGCAGAAAAGTTTCTTTAATGTGTTACAAAACCCAAAATACGATGTTTAAATTCTCAAATAATTTCAAATAGTAGGAGAGCGTCGAATTATAACATTCTTCCGATAAAATGGAGAATTTACCGCATAGTATGGACACACATCCACATTCACCTGTTCATGCATACATACATACACACACACACACGCATACACACACACACACACACACATATGATATGGAAATATAAATTATATATATATATAATATATATAAATTATATATATGTATATATAATTTATTCCTTTTGATTTTCGTCACTGGACTACAACTATGCTGAAGTGTTGCCTGCATAAATTCAATCAAACTACATTTTCAGTTTTAGTCTGGCAGTTATTTTTTATTGATCTTTGTTTATCGATCGGCTAAGTTACGCTCTCTGATACGTCTCTCACTTTAAAATTAAACATAGACAAACGTACACACATGTACACACATCTTTACTATCCTTTCTCTCTCTTTATGTATGAGTGCATGTGTACGTGTGCGTATATATATATGTGTGCTTGTCTGTGTGTGAGTGCGTGTGTGTATGTGTGTGTGCATGTGTGTATTTTAAAATGTATAGAAGGAAAAGCAAGATATATAATAATGGGACTCACTACATGCAGAAGAGTAGGAAAAAGAATTGTTTTCAGAATATCCCATATAGATACAAATTACTATTTAAGGTGGCGAGCTGGCAGAATCGTTAGCACGGCAGGCGAAATACTTAGCGGCATTTCGTCTGCTGCTACGTTTCTGAGTTCAAATTCCACCGAGGTCGACTTTGCCTTTCATCTTTTCGGGGTCGATAAATTAAGTACCTATTTCTTTATTACCCACAAGGGGCTAAACATAGAGGGGACAAACATAGGTATTAAGTCGCTCACATCGACGCCAGTGCGTAACTGGTGCTTAATTTATCGACCCCAAAAGGATGAAAGGCAAAGTCGACCTCGGCGGAATTTGAACTCGCAACGTTACGGCAGCCGAAATACCACTAAGCATTTCGCCCGACGTGCTAACGATTCTGCCAGCTCGCCTAGTTACACAGTGGAGTCGATATAATCGACTTAATCCGTTTGTCTGTCCTTGTTTGTCCCCTCTGTGTTTAGCCCCTTGTGGGTAGTAAAGAAATAGGTATTTCGTCTGTCATCATGTTCTGAGTTCAAATGCCACCGGGGTCGACTTTGCCTTTCATCCTTTCGGGGTTGATAAATTAAGTACCAGTTACACACTGGAGTCAATTTAATCGACTGGTCCCCTCCCCCAAAATGTCAGACCTTGTGCCTATAGTAGAAAGGATTATTATTATTAGACAAGACGAAGAACGCAATGCGATTGCAATAGATATTTTATTGGTTGAACGATGTTTTGACACTCCCAGTGTCTTTTACAAGTTCAAAATATAAAATGAAATTAAATTCAAAGACAGGAAATGCTGAAATGCTGAAACTCCCAAATAAAACGGCATCATCAGTCTTTGGTTTTTCACCAAAGATAGCAGAATGAAGGAATTTACAGCCTCTTTGTGAGTCAAGCTCCTTGATGGTAGTGTCGGTATCTAATTTAATGTAAGCTGTTTGTTTGAACTTGCCTCTTACAAAAGCAGTTTCAGCACACTTGCCAATGCCAAACTCCATCCTTGTTAAACGCTTTAACAGTTGTTAACAGCCCTTCTAGTTCTTCGTCATTCCTAGCAAACAGCTTCAGATCGTCCATATAAAACAGACGGTTTATTGTCATATTATACACTTTCAACCAATACCTGGTGTTACTCAGTTCGTTTGAAAGTGGGATGAGTGCCATGCAAAAGAGTAATGGGGAGAGGAAGTCACCTTGAAAGATGCCTCATTTGATACTGGTGTTGCTAGATTGGCTTATCTCATTACTATGGTTTAGAAGGAGACGTGTATTGCATTTGGCCATGCTACCTTTTAAGAATGTGGAGACGACAGGAGCGATCTTGTATATCTCAAGGGCCTTGAGTAACCAATTATGTGGGACGCTATCAAACGCTTTGTTGTAGTCTATCCATGCCATACTTAGGTTCTTTTGGCCATGCTACCTTATAAGAATTTGGAGACGACAGAAGAGATCTTGTATACCTCAAGGACCTCGAGTAACCAGTTATGTGGGACACTATCAAACGCTTTCATGCATACTTAGGTTTCTTCTTTTTGTACTGTCAATTCTCTACAATCATTTGTAATTGATCTTTGTATCCATAAGAATTGCTTTCACAACCTTTTTTGAGCTTGTGGAAGGACAGAGTCCTGTTCCAAAAAAGTGTATATTCTTTCAGTTAGTATCAATGTAAGGATCTTGTAAGTGTTGTTGACACATGTTATCAGTTTGTAGTTCTTCGAATTTTTCGTGTCTTCAGTTTTTGGTAGAAAGTATGTTGTTCCTACGAACAGCCAGACAAGTATTTGCAATGGGTTCTGGATGAGATCAGTTAGAGATGCAGCAAAATGTTGGTGTACATCTGTCAAACAATTCAGCCAGATATTAGGAATCTGGTCCAGTCCTGGGTGTTTCCATTTATGAGATTTCCTAAGAACACACTTTAGTTCTTCTGTTCCTATTGCCTCCCATTTCTGCTCTTCAACTTCATCCAGTCTCACTTTCTCATGTTCTATCCAGTGAGCTTTAGCTTCATATTCTTTCTTGTTGCTCCATATCTTCTTTCAGAACTCTTCTTTTTCCCCAGTCTTAGGTGGCTCCTTTACTTCTGTCTTGCTTTTTCCAATTTACCTATAAAATTTCTTTGCATCCATCTTCAATACATTGTTTTGTCTTTGATTTTCTTCTTATCATACCTTCTAAACCGTTAGGCTTTCTGCCATATTCGTTGTTACACTATTTCCTTGGGCGCAGGAATATGTATAACATCTTTGATTCAACAAAAGATGCACAGCAAATGCACGCGCAACAAATGTTTATTACAGCACCAACGGATGTGACTCACTATCATCAACTAGTAAACTTTTCCCTATCATTGCAAAACTCATAAGATAATCATCAAAAGAAAACAAAAGAAACTCATATCTTTGTGCACACTGCAAATCCTGTCTTCTCTTAATTTGCAGCCAAACCTTCTACTATCATTTTATGACTCAATCAGATGAAATAGGGTAGCGTCTATGATATTGTTCAGATTATGGAACACTGGTAGGAGAAGAGAGGAAGTTCTCTTCAAGGCGGTGAGTTAACAAAAAAAATATATTTACAACAGAATCGACTCTGATACACAAAATGGCGAGATGCTGCTGCTGTACCCGAGCGATCTGAATGTCATCTATTTTTAGAGAAATCTGAGTACAACGATTTAAATGTTTCTCCGGACAAAATTTCAGTATTTTTAACAACATTTCTGTTCATCCACCTTCGATTTATACATGCATACATGTGTGTGTGTGCGTGAGTGAGTGGTTGTGTGTGTGAGTGTGTGTGACATGTGTGTGTGTGTGTGTGTGTGTGTGTGTGTGTGTGTGTGTGTGTGTGTGTGTGTGTGTGTTAAGTATACATTTCAAATATTTAAAACGAACAACACGAGTGAATGCTTTATTTTGTAGGAGTGCTACTTACATGGACAACTTTGTAGACTTTTAGTGGATGGTATGTTACTACAAATTTAGTAGGAATCATCTTGGCAGTAAATCCTAGGCGTGGTTATAATTTCGGTGGGGAAAGAGCTTGTAGGTTAACCCCCCCCCCAAAAAAAAGACTTCTTTGTGTTATTGCTGTGTTTTATTTTATGCTTATCATTATTATTCAGGAGGAAAGGCAGCACATATGACACTTTTGAAGGCATCCGAGAAAGGAAGGTATCCTCAGAGGGATGACATGGCCCGAATGCCTGGTGGTGGTGTTAGGTGGCACATTAAATCTACCACTCAGCTAGGCCTAGCTGGAAAGTGAACAGGGAACGTAAAGAGCCGGAACAAATTTGGCAAGCATTCAATTTAATTCATTCTATATACTTCTTGATAATTCTGGCAAAAGAGCCAGCAAGTTAGAGTGGTGAGAAATCAGTTACATCGATCCCATTGTTAAACTGGTACATATTTTATCGAACCGGCGGCGAGCTGGCAGAAACGTTGGCACGTCGGGCGAAATGCTTAGCGGTATTTCGTCTGCCGTTACATTGTGAGTTCAAATTCCGCGAGGTCGACTTTGCCTTTCATCCTTTCGGGGTCGATAAATTAAGTACCAGTTGCGCACTGGGGTCGATGTAATCGACTTAATACCTATGTCTGTCCTTGTTTGTCCCCTTTATGTTTAGCCCTTTGTGGGTAATAAAGAAATAGGTACATATTTTATCGAACCCGAAATAATGAAAGGTAAAGTAGACTTCGGCGGAATTTGAACTCAAAACGTAAAGAGATGGAAAAGATGCCACTAAACACTTTTCTAACATTCTATATATGATAATTATCATGTTATGTCTCAATCTTAAATGCATTAATGACCATTTTGCTCCATTTCTAAACACAGCTATACTAATATTTTCTTTCATTTATCTTTAACTACAATA
>NW_021832779.1:17500-32500 GCF_006345805.1 Octopus sinensis
AACGCTCAGGAATCGAAAAGTCTTTTACATTTCGAGCCTGCGCTCTTCTACAGAAAGGGGCACAGAAAAAAAAAAGGAGAGAAAAAAATGTGTTTAGTGGCTAACGATCTATCATGGCGTAATAAGCCTGTCCGTGGTTATTCTTCTGAGACCGACGACAATCAGAATATGCTCTGCATAAGAAAAAGTTGATGAACCTGCCGGTGCACCAGCTTCGATAATGAATATTATCCTGGCAAGACCACATTCATTGCATTGAGATCTCGTAACATTTAAATATATCTCGTGTTGAGTCTACTCTGATAAAACCTGATTCATATGGATGATGCTAGGATCACGTTTCCACCAGAGAGATGAAATGCGTAAGCCGTCAAAGAAAGGGTCGAAAACTTCATTTTAAAGATGACTTTCTTAATGTAACAACATCTCAGTTGGACGGTGACTTTCACGAAAGGAGACGGCGACTGGCCGCAAACAGTGACAGACGGTCATAAAGTAAGGCTGCTTATTTAAACTGGATGAAACGACAGGAAGAAACACAACTAAAAGCTACAGAAATGTCCACAGAACTAGTAATGCTACACCGTGATTGGTCATGTCTTTGGTCAGATTTATGTTAGTACTTTTGGTGTTCAAACCAACGAATAGATAAATAGAGATTGAGAGTGGAAGAGAGAGAGAGAGAGAGAGGGAGAGGGAGAGAGGGAGGGAGAGAGAGACACACATAAACAGTTACATTGTGAAGACCATGTTGATTTAATAAACAGCTAATTTAATTTATTTTTTCATGAAATTACAAAGTTTTCGTCACACAATTGCAGCGTAGTCACTTAATACAATTTTACTGAGTTCAAACGAATTCATTCAATGTCCAGATTACAGATGTATGGCGAAAGCTTTCACTTTTCTTGAAATAAAAATAAATTTAACCGTTTATGCGATATTAAATGGATTTTTCACCACGTGATAGCTTCAGTTTAAACTTGATACACAACTACAACATTGAATGTATATGTATATGTGGCATGTGTGTGTGTATGTGTGTATGTATGTATAGGTATTTGCACACATATAGATAGATACACAGACACATATATGCATATTACACCTAATATATGTGCATGCTGTATCTATGTGGACGTATGTAGTATATATGTATGAATTATATATATAGATATATATATAATATATATATATATATATATATATATATGTGTATATATGTGTGTATGGATATATATATATATATAGATATATAGGTATTTGCACACATATAGATAGATACACATACATATATATGCATATATACACCTAATATATGTGCATGCTTGTATCTATGTGGACGTATGTATATATGTATGAATTTATGTGTATGTATGTGTATATATCTATATCTATCTATTTAATACATATTTATTTCTCTCTCTCTCTCTCTCTCTCTCTTTGTATATATCTTTATGTGTGCGTGCGTGTATGCGTCCATTTGTACGCGGTGTTTTTGTGCAGGTGTATATACATATAAAGTACGGAACCAGTTATTTTTTATACAGTATTCCTATATATGAAAACGATTGTCTATATATATGCATATGCACACATATTAACACACAAATATACACACATACATACATATATATGTATATATATATATATATATATGCAAACACACATGTAAATACATATATCATAAGTATATATACGTATGTAGAAGTGTGTGTGTATATATAATATATATATATATATATATATATATATGCGCATATGCATAGAAATATGTATGTATGTGATGCATGTACGTAGGTATGTGTAATATATACGAACAAATATTATGATAAATAAAAACTCATTTTGGCATTTATGCCTCATCATTGTATTTGCAGGGTTTAAAGTTCAAATTTTAATCTTAAAATCTCAAGAATTAAATCTTTAGATTTAAGAAGATTAACATCGCTCTTTTTTTTCTTTGTTATTTTTTACCATTATTCCTTTCGTTCCAAACCCCACACACCGATTATTTTTTGAGGTCGATTGAACACATAAGATACAGAAAAGACAAAATCGTTTCATCTGTGTAAGTTTATGACTTTTATCAAGATTTTATTTCTTTTCTGTAAGTTTCTTTAACTTATAGAAATGTTAAATAAATAGATTAAAAAGTCGAGAGGAGATTTCGTTGGTGAGAATAACGTATATGGTGGGTAATTCATTTTTGTGTGTTTATATATGTGTTTCAGTATAGGTGTATGCATGCATTGATGTATGTGGAGGCACATGGCCTAGTGTTTAGAGCAGCGGACCCGCGGTCGAGGGATCACGGGTTCGAATCTCAGACCGGACGATGTGTGTGTTTATGAGCGAAACACCTAAGCTCCACGCGGCTCCGGCAGAAAGTAATGGCGAAACTTCCGCTGACTCTTTCGCCACAACTTTCTGTCACTCTTTCCTCCTGCATCTTACAGCTCACCTGCGACGGACCGGCGTCCCGTCCAGGTGGGGAACCTATACGCCAAGGAAACCGGGAAACCGGCCCTTATGAGCCAGGCATGGCTCGAGGAGGAACAAACAACAAAATATTGATGTAATGATAAATGCATGATTTTATATATGTAAGCATGCATGCATGTATTTGTGTAAATAAGAATATTTGTATGTAATTTTTTTCTCTTGGGGAATTAGCGGAAAGAGGCAGAGGTCATGACCGTTGCAGACCATTCAAATCAAGGCCTTCGTGAGACATGACCGGGGAGGAAATTGCAGTGAGAACATCTCCCCGAGAAATAGGATCGGGCGTAATGATTGCTGCCGGGTTTGAGAAAGTTGAATACTGCAAAAACAACTAGAGAGTAGGGAGAAGATGGGTCGGTAGGGGCGCTAATGCGCCGTTTTAAAGCCTAGCCAGGCTCATGGGCCCGGTTTCCCGGCTTCTATGGTGTATGTGTTCCCTAACTGGACGGGACGCCAGTCCATCGCAGCGTTACTCATTTTTGCCAGCTGAGTGGACTGGAGCAACATGAAATGAAGTGTTTTGCTCAAGAACACAACGAGTCACCCGGTCCAGGAATCGAAACCACAATCTAACGATCATGATGCTGATACCCCAACCACTAAGCCACGCGCCTCCACTATATATATATATATAGAGAGAGAGAGAGAGAGAGAGACAGAGAGAGAGAGAGAGGGAGAGACAGATAGATAGATAAATAGATAGATAGATAGATAGATAGATAGATAGATAGATAGACAGACAGACACAAGTGAGTGATTAGAGCTATCCTAAATAGAATTAGACACCAGACATGAGACATTGTAGCCGAGGAAAAAGCAGTTTTCTGAGAAGCCGGAATCCCAACGAAACAGATGTTTAGTTTCCGTACATTCTGGTATAAACGTATTTAGGACTACAAAAATAGCATAACTATATTAAGAAAGATGTTTGACAATGTCTGGCTTTGTGCTCTGTAGACTGCAATGAATAAATTCATCGTGGGACTGAAACTGATTCGCTGAATCCAACAGCTTTATAATTCATTGTAGTAAATTGCAAAGTGCACCATCGTTGAGTAGCTCCATGCAGCGCTAGGAGACCATCGGAGTTGACCTTCATTCTGCCTCGCCCCCTCCACACACACACTCACACACCTCAGTATCTTCCTGACAAGGTCATATGCTATGTTCTTGGAGATCTGTTAGTACCGGACATCTTGAGAGGAGGACAATAGCAAACTTATGATTTGCTAATGATATTGATGGACAAACAGGAAGAGAAGATGAAATGATTGAATTATTCAGCCATTTTTACAGTGTCGTTCAGCTACACTGTGATTCGATGACTGAACGATTAGGATGCTTGTCATTCAAATCGAAGATCCATCGTGTCTGAATATATGTATGTGTGCGCGTGTGTGTTTGTGTGTGTGTGTAAGATACTGGCAGCCTACAATATTCAGCTGATGCACATAATAATGTAATGTTCTCACACATGAGATGTTGCCGTTGTTTCACGCACAGAAATTGCAAGACCGCATCAAGAGTAAGGTTACCCGACCGATATCATAAGATCACTCGACGCACTATCCAGCCTCTGGACTATACGTGTTCTAACTCATCCTTCTCCATTTTCAACTGCTGTTTTATAACCCCTGATCTTCGGACCTAGCTGGGCGCATGTCACTTCCTCTCAACTATTTTTACAACACGCGTCCTTCCCACATTCTTCATATTGCTCCCGTCCGAAATTGTACTAATCACTATATCTAGTAAGTCTTTATTTGAACGTTGGCCCTTTAAGAATTTTCCCTCTGCTCATACCTTTCTCACATGTTGACTATCTGTAGTTTAATTCTTCACCCGTCTAAATCGTTTTCATAAGCTTGTCCTGAACATCCATGCTTGCCTTCAAATTTTCTTTGTGTCCATTATGTCCTACTACTTACTTGTGGCGACATTCACCCTGGGCGGGTTGAGTCGGCTTCCTCCACCACCTTCGAGGCATCTCGAACCATGGCAGTGGAAGAGGTTTCGTGGGGAATATGAATTTCACAAGCGGTTCCCAACAATCCCGCATGTGGAGACATCCTGTCTGCCGCAGATTGTCCGCAGACGCAGGGACAGAACTACCGAGGAGCCGCCGGTTGCCGAAACAGACACGCCGGGGATTTTCACCAGAGCCCCGTCTGCCGGGTTTTGGCCCTAATACCACTCGGTGTTAGACCAATCCACCTCGGGTGGCCCTATCAGGAACCGATGTTCCCGACGGCATAGCTCTGACACTACCCGTTGCCAGCGTACCCACCACGGTGAGGAGGGGATGGACTTTGGGGACCTAGCTGCTCATACCTTTCTCACATGTTGACTAGCAGTAGTTTAATTCTTCACCCGTCCAAATCGTTTTCATAAGCTTGTCCTGAACATCCATGCTTGCCTTCAAATTTTCTCTTTAGCCATTTTGTTCTACAGTCTTTGTAATGTAAAGTTTGCATTCTACAAGTCCCAAATTATCCAATTATCAAAGAAAAGAAAATGTGTATCACGTATGATGCATGTATGCCAGCGAAATACGCCCTGTGTATTACACGAGACACACAGAACGGTGAAGGCTTAACAGAAACATTAACGTCAACAATTTCTCTAGTCTGCAAGAGTTTTTGATGGTCTTCCCCACTACTCGTTCAAGCAAACACATCAAGCAAAAATAAACAAATAAATAATAAATTAATATAATTATGCACGCATTTCTCTCTGTGTGCGTGTGTAAGTAACTACCGTGTCATATATGCAAATGTGAATACTTAAATTGCAGCAACCGTCCATTTGTGATCAGTTTGGTGAGACCCTCAGGAATAACAAGGTATAATAAATATTCATATCCTACATTCTGTTCCCAGAAGGAGAAAAATAAGCAGGTTTAACCAAAAATAAACTTTTCAATAAAAGAGTTCAGTAAAAATAATTTTTGATATTGTTTATCAGTTGTTATTTTTCAGACGCAAAGAAACTTCTCAAGCAAGCAAGCGTGAGGTATTTGTGAAAGTGCGCTATATTTTTGAAATATTAAATGACCACTTTGTTAACCCTTTGCCGTATTTTAACTTATAGTTTAAATTTCACGATTTCAACAGCTGTATACATTGTCGGCTTTCCACTATAAATTAATATTTTATTGCTTCAACAGCGGTAAATATTGTTTTTACGTTTTTCTTTTCAAGATAAGTAATATTGGGATGACATTGCTATTAAATGTTTACATATCGCCTTCCTTCACTTAACTTCCATTTTGTATGTAACAATATTTGATTATATAACTGCATGTTATATATAAACAAAAAATGTACTTACTTAATTTCGTTTGTATCAAAAGGGTGGCGATTATATTGTGTTTAATAACGAATACTATCTGTATAAATATACACAGAAGCGCGCGTGTGTGTGTATGTGTGTGTAGAAAGATAGATAAATAGATACTACATATATATATATATATATATATATATATATATATATATAAATATATATATATACATACATACATGCATACATACATACATAATACATACATACATACATACATACATACATACATACATACATACATACATAATATAAAGAAAAAATGAGGAAGAGAATTTCGATTATCCTCATGTGGTGAGTTTTAATGCAAAAACATGTAGATGAAATAAAAGAATGAAAACGCACACAGTTTACACAGCTTTGCTATATTTTAAATGTATTTCATAAGAGAAAGAGTATTGTGTTTGTCGACCGGTTTCACTTTCGCTAACCATGACATTGAAATTATTATAATTTCGTATTTTCTTAAGAAGATATTAGTCCATGATGTGTGTGGAGATGTTTTTGAATGAATGAATCAACAAGTAGAAAATTCTAAGGGGTGGCAATTGGTGATCGTTATTATGCGGGTGATTGTTATTATCCGGAAGGTAATTGCTCATCTTTTACACACACACACACACCACTTTTCGAAAGTTGTAAGTTATGGCCGTCTCATGAATGACCATTGCTTTCGTACCTATAATGAGGCTCTTAGCTGTATTGTTGACTCGTGGCACAAGTTGGCTGGGAGCGCATAACCTCTCTGTAGAGAAACAGTTACAAAAGTCACGGTCTTAAAAGCTTCTTAGGTGTGAAACCAATGGTCGCTGTTTGACTGGCCATAAAAAAAACAACATTCTAAGTATTACTGCTCTAATGTTTTAGAGCGTGTTTCTTTTCTGATATATATGTATTACTGACCGATTATGTGTGTGTGTGTATGTTCGTGTGTGTATGTGTGTGTTTGTGTGCGATGTGTGTGTGTGTGTGTGTGTGAGTATATGTGTATATTATGTATGTATTTGTGTGTGTGTGTGTACGTGTGAATAGGCAAATCGATAGGCAGACAAAAAGGCATACAGACACACAGACAGATAGACAGACATACAGACATATAGATAGATAGACAGACAGACAGACAGACAGACAGCCAGATAGGCAGGCAGGCAGGCAGACAGACAGATAGATAGATAGATAGATAGATAGATAGATAGATAGATAGATAGATAGATAGATAGATAGATAGATAGATATTTCAGTATGAACGAATGCTTGAAAAGAACGCCCTGCAACTGACGATGTCCCGTATTCGATCATAAGAGCGCAAAGTTCTGGGGCTTTTTCTATGAAGTCTTGGAGTCGTCACATCTTTTTAGTGAAACTAAATAATAACGTCTGTAATTAAAAAGTTACAGAACCTTCTTCACACCCAGTGAATTTGCCTAAGATTTATGTTACGGCTGCACGTGCCTAGCCAGGACGCCTCTAAATTCAGAAGCAGATAATTCTGTTAGATAAAATAAATTTCTCACAAAGAAAGCCATAGTCATATAAAAAAGTACATAAATAGTCACTTTTTGTGCAATCCGTTCCCATGTCTGGTGTCGCTTTTGTATCGAAGGAAATCACTGACGTATCACCTCAACTTTGATAAGTGATTGTTTTGAAAAGTCTTATCAAACTTAAAGTAACATAAACGTATGTGCAAATAACATACATAAATATGAGTATGTGTGTGTGTGTGAGTGTGTGTGAGTGTGTGTGTGTGTGAGTGTGTGTGAGTGTGTGTGTGTGTGTGTGTGTGGAGGGCGTATGTATATCAATGTCTTACGTATGTGTATATTTGTGCACCTCTATGTATGTATGTATATATGTATGTATGTATGTATATAGATAGATAGATAGATACATACATACATACATACATACAGACAGAGACAGACAGAGAGAGAGACAGACAGACAGACAAACTGCCTGTAGATAGATAGATAGATAGACAGACAAACAGAGAGACATATAGATAGATAGATAGATAGATAGATAGATAGATAGATAGATAGATAGATAGATAGATAGACAGACAGACAGACGTATTGATAGATAGATAGATATGTTTCTTTATTAGCCACACAAAGCTGCACACAGACAGGACAAATTACAAGGTAGAGCTTTTCTTCTGGGGTTAAAAAAAGGGGGTTTGGTTTTCGATCAAAAGGGATCGTAAAAGAAAGGAAAGAGGACAAAAAAAAGGGGGAGGGGGATAAAATAAAATAAAAAAAGGGGAAACGAAAAAAATTGATCAATAGGGATCGTTATCACAGAAATGTCAATATGAAGTGTAAAGGGGAGGACAGGTGAGGTTTACCCGTGGAAAGAAAAGCCTACGGAAAAGACCACGGTAACCTCGGTCAATGAAGTCACATGTTATATTTCTTTTTTTTTTTTTTTACAAATAAGCAACTCTCTGTCTTAATTTTTACGGTTCATAGGTTCATAGTCAAGGTGGCTTCGTCATTCATACGTGCCATCCTTGCTACATTCACCCATCTTTTTTTAAAACATTCACTAGACAACACTTGCCTCTCTACTCTCACTTTCCTCTTCAAGTGATACTTGAAGAAGTTGATGAGAGATTGACCAGAGAGGAAAGTGTTTGTCTCTAATCCTTTCAGGAGCGTCCACCAGATACATTCTTTCGCCATAGCCACAAGTATGATGAAAATAGCTCTTCCTTCTCGTTTGAAGGAAGGAGGCGTGACGATATTAACGATAGACTCGGCTGATAAACCGACACGTCCCACACGTGACAGCAGTCGTTCGACATAAGCCCACAGGTCTGAGATTGTTGGACACTGCACGATTGCGTGCAGAACGGTTTCGTCGCTCTGCCCGCATCTCGGCCCCGTGTTTCTCGAGCCATGCCTATAGAGCTTATCCCGAATGGGTAGCGCTTCTCGGTAGCAAAGCCAGGCCAGGGATCTCTGGAAGTTGTCCATAGGTCCCGGCCCGAAAGTCGTTTGAAACAGGCGGGTCAGGTATTCCTCGTCGACGCCCAGGTTTGCCCCAAGATCGTCGTCGTACCTCCCCTCCACTAATCCCCTATAGAATGCTTTGGTTGCGTTGAAGTCACTCAAGGTTGACCCGGGACGGCAGAGTTGCTTGAGACCAACGCGACGCTCGCGGTGCCATTCGCCCTTCCTCGGCCTCTTTTTGATCCACGACTGCAGTTCGGTCATGGAGACGAGCTGCGGGAACGCGTACCTCACAAACGGCGACCACACCTGTTCACCGTCGTCTACATAGAGCCGGAGATGGGACAGTTAGGGACAGTTTCCTTTCGGCCCATTGCGGGGCCAGAGTGACCACCCTACTCGTTATCTCGTTTCAGTTCTTCTCCATTTGGAGGTCTGGACCGAACCAGACCCCGAGCAACTCAACCGGGCCGTCCGTCCTTCGTCCCACGACGGAGGTACTGGTGGACGGCATGGGCTTGCTTCTCCAGGTGCCGAGCCGCAAGCCCACTGACTTTTCCCGGTTGATTTTTGCTCATGTCACCGCTTCGTAGTCTTTCAGTGTCTGATTTTTTGTATACCCTTGGTGGGTAGATGAGTCGCTGCTATCTCTCACTATCGAGCATCTCTCATTGACGAGAACGAAGAAGGTCGATATAACGTGATCTGATGACGGATGTTCTAATCAATAATGACTGAACTGACCCTAGACAGAAGCAGTAATAAACGTTTCCAAACTTTGATTCAGAGATTTCCCGACGCTCCTTGCACTATGTACCTACATAGTTCGATGCTATGATATTTACTAAATGCTCAATGTAAACACATACGTTAAGTTCTAGGCATGTATTACATACATACATACATACATACATACATACATAAAACAAAACATACAAATCTGCACAAATATATACGTACATACATACATACAAAAATACCCTGTTCATGTCATTCCAATGTAGGAGCCTTGGATCTAGGTTAGAAACCGGCTCTTTCTCTATTGGCAAGAAATCATGAAATAAAACTGAACAATGGCATACATACATACATACATACATGCATACATACATACATACACACATGCATGCATACATACATACATACATACATACATACATACATACATACATACACACATACATACATGCATGCATACATACATACACACATACATACACACACATACATACATACATACATTCATACATACATACATACATACACACATACATACATACATACATACATACATACATACATACATGCATGCATGCATGCATGCATGCATACATACATACATACATACATACATACATACATACATACATACATAAAAACAAAACATACAAAAACACATACATATATACATTTAATTATTGGCGTCTGAAGCAACATGAATAACAAATGACAATTTTTTTTTATCCCATTTAACGTGGATGTATTGCCAATTGCCAGAGTTTTGACTTTTGTGCTAATTACCTCAATAAACCTGGTGGCTTATTGCGACATCAATGCCCGAATAGTTACTGAAATTCCATACATCGCTGGTTGTGAGATTTCACAGGTATGCAGCTAACAGACGTCTGCCACTGTAAAGACAGGGCACGTCGAAATCATATGATATAGCAGTACCTTCGAGTCTCGCAGCCGACACGGCGTAAACCTTGCAGAGGTAGAGCAGGTTATTGAAAAAGTTATGAACAGCGATGACAGGAACTTGACAAACAAGCAACCGACTAATTGTTTAGCTAGTACATTAAACAAACGATCAATTACTTTGTTGATTAGATATTTAACCAATCGAATAAGAATCAAGAAGTGAAATGCAACCAGTGCCTGTATCTTTATCATTGGTGCAATGATCTTCCCAACACAAAACACTATTTATTATACTTTTACAAGAAAAAAAGCCACAATGACTTCGATGTTTCGGCTTGCTGGATAGATCGACAAAGACAATTAACAGGCTCAGACTTCGAAATCACTGTCATTGTTTTTCTCGTAAAATATAATATGATACGATGTGTGTGTGCGTGTGCCCTCATGTGTGCGTATGTCTGTATGTATGTATGATGTATGTGCGAGCGCGTGCAAATACATACGTATAAATACCCGCAATAGGCGCAGGAGTTGGTGTGTGGTAAGTAGCTTGCTTGCGAACCACATGGTTCCAGGTTCAGTCCCACTTAGGTAAGTGGCTTCTACTATAGCCTCGGACCGACAAAGCCTTGTGAGTGATTTGGTAGACGGAACTGAAAGAAGCCCGTCGTATATATGTGTGTATATATATATAGTGATGTATATATATATATATATATATTATATATATATATATGTTTGTGTGTGTGTGTGTGTATGTTGTGCTTGTGTGTTGTGGGTGTGTGTGTGTTTGTTGTGGTATGTTTTGTCCTCCCAGCATTGCTTGACAACCGATGCTCGTTTTTGTGTCCGTTACGTAGAGGTCCGTAACTTAGAGGTCCCGACAAAAAGAGACTGATAGAATAAGTACTGGGCTTACAAAGAATAAGTCTTGGCGTCGAGTTGCTCGACTAAAGGCGGTGCTCCAGCATGGCCACAGTCACATGACTGAAACAAGTAAAAGAGTAAAGAGTATATATACTGCATACGCATTATATACGAGTGCATGCTCAAGCGTGCACTTTTATATATATTTGTGCATGTTGTAGTGTGTGCATCTTTGTGTGATATATCAATACATTTTTATTTGTGTACTTATCGGATTACACTCGAGTGAGGAGAATAGAGAAGGACTTTGTATGCACGTTTGGTGGGGCGTGTGTAGATACAGGGAAGAGAGCGTGGGGGTGTGTCTGCCTGTCTCTGTGTCTGTGTGTCTCTACGTCTACGACAGCTGCACAATGCTTTAAAATCGGAGTACAAAATAATGTTATTTCCAGTTTCAAAACCCCTGAATACAAACATTCGATATCTAACTGTATCCAAAAACAGAGATCGATTGCCAGTTGACAATGATTAATTGGCACTTAAATGACAGCTGTCTCGAATAAGTTAATCCCAGACACAAACACTATAGATTTTTACGTTGGTTCCAGCCATTATTTCACCCACATCACCTCTACCACACAGACACCCACCCACCCATCCTGCCCTACCTCTCTCCCTCCCTCCATCCTTCCATCCATGTATCCATCCGTCCATTCATCCATCCATCCATCCATCCATCCATTCATCCATCATTCCATCCATCCAACAAAATAAGTATCTAAATTTAAGAAATAGGTGAAAAAATGATGATGATGATGATGATGATGACGACGACGATGACGACGACGACAACGATGACGACGATGACGATTTGTTTTATTTGCCACAAGGGCCTTCAGCTTATGTGGAACATAATATATCTTTATATATAAAAGTGAAGTTGTGTGAATGTCTGTCCCCTTCGATTTAGATTCCTAACTACTCCCACATTTTGCGGTGCAGTTTAAACCAAAAGCGGGTATCTTATAGTCGTGATTCATATCGAGCCCTTCTGGGTATTAGCGCGCGTCTACGATGAGTCTACGATTAAAAAAAAAATTTCCCATTTTTAATGCATTTTTTTTTGCTATTATATAAGGGAAGTAACTCTCTAAAAATGTATTATTAAATCTAAAACGTAAAAAGCTACAGTAACACCCCCTTTGTGGTTAGCCACAGATTAGAGATGCTATTATACTATACATCTCTAAAAATGCTTATATAGTTATTTCCCTTACAAACCCGAGCAACGCCGGGCGATACTGCTAGTTAATAATAGAACTCTTCTGAGTCATTCTGATCTGCTGTATTTCGGTGTGAATGCAAATATGGTGGCTGAAACAGAGAGAAGAATTTGAGTTTTGAAGACCTACAATAAAATCATAAAAGGATTATTATAACCACTGTTCTTGTTTGTTGCTACTGTTATTATTATCATTATATGTTTGACATTATTATTATTATTGTTGTTGTTGTTGTTGTTATAATTATAATTATTATCAGTAGTAGTAGTAGTAGTAGTGGTAAGGCGGCGGGCCGGCAGAAACGTTAGCACGCCGGGCGAAATGCGTAGCAATATTTCGCCTGCTGTTACGTTCTGAGTTCAAATTCCGCCGAGGTCGACTTTGCCTTTCATCCTTTCGGGGTCGATAAATTAAGTATCAATTACGCACTGGGGTCGCTATAATCGACTTAATCCGTTTGTCTGTCCTTGTTTGTCCCCTCTATGTATAGGCCCCTGTGGGCAATAAAGAAATAAACTATTATTATTACTATTTTATTATTATTATTGGTAGCAGCAGTAGTAGTAGTAGTAGTAGTAGTAGTAGTAGTAGTAGTAGTAGTAGTGGTGGTGGTGGTGGTGGTGGTGTTGATAGTAGTAGTAGTAGATTAGTAGTAGTAGTAGATTAGTAGTAGTAGTAGTAGTAGTAGTAGTGTTTCCGGTAGTTAAGATATATATTGACATTGACATTGGTTGTTGTTATTGCTGTTGTTGTTGTTGTTGTAGTCGACGTCATCGTTGACATTGATGCAAGGGCAAATGTATTTAGTTGTAGTTATAGAGATAGTGATGGTTTGTGGCGGTGGTGGTGGCGGAGGCGGCGGAGGTGAGAGGGGGTGGTGGAGATAGTTGGGCTGTGGGGGGGGGGTTATAGTATTCGCGGTAGTAATAGTTCTTGGGAGAGAGAGAGAGAGAGAGAGAGAGAGAGCAGCATGAAGAAAACTTAAAAAGTGGATGTGAGGGAGATAAAGAAGAGGAGAAAAAGGAGGAAAATCAGTTGAGAAAAAGGCGAGAGGAGGAGGAGGAAGTGGTGGTGGTGGAGGAGGAATATGTGGAGGAGGAGCATGAGGGGGAAAAAGGAAACTAACATGTATAAACAGCAGCAGCAGCAGCAGCGATATATTATGCAGGTTGGTATCTATGGTTTGGAAATTATTCAAATTATCTGTATATACATATATATACCTACATACGTACATGTATGTGCATAAAGATATATATATATATATATATATATATATATATTTATGTATGAATGTGTTTATGTATTTATAGATGCATGCTGTGTATAATATATATGTGTGGGGGGTGTATGCTTGTGTGCGTGTGTATATATATACATGCATACATACATATATATATATGATAATAATAATTATTATTTGAGGGAATATTAATCCAAACTTACAGGGAAAAATTCAGTTTAGAAATACTAAATCAAATTTCACACAATATAATATATATGTATAAAAATTAGAATAAAACCACCTTTTATCAATACTAAATGAACAACTAAATTACACCATCCAGAAAATTACATATAATAGAAATATTAACATTAAAATAACAATAAAATGTCAGAGATTAAGTAAATTGCAAAAAAATAATAAAAACGTATGTAATTGGTAGAATAACAATATATATATAGGGTATGAGAGGTATTGGTGTGAAGAAGACCCAAAGGTGACAGGTAACGCTGAGTAAGTGCTATGAACAGTCGATGGTTAAGCTCCAGGTTCAGTAATGATACGAATGATGAGTCTAACGTGGGTCGTGTATTAGCATGCATATATATAATAATTACAAGAATGAGATAAAAAAAATAATATATCCTAGGGTGTGAATAGTTTTCAGAACATTTATAAAGAGAAAGTCTTACAGCTGATTCCGGGATATTTTATAAATCAGAGACGGTGTGAGAAAATATTTAAGTAGTAATTTCCTTCCCTTCATTTTCTCGCACCGTCTCTGATGAAGGAATATATAAAATGTTCCGGAAACAGATGTAAGACCTCTTTATAAATGTTCTGAAAGCTATTGACAGCCTTGGATTTCTTTATCCCATGTTAATCACACACACACACACACACACACACACACACATACACACACACACACACAAACACACACACATATATATATATATAATTATTTGGTAGCCATGATAAAACTCCGAGTTTCGGATGTCGGGCCGGAAACCCACGCCGCTATCTCTTCAGTTATCGGGCCATCGAAAAAAATGCTATGAAAATGACCGTTAAGAACTATTACAATGACCGCTAAGTAAGGAGAGTGACTAAAGGCAACGGAGTAAAAAAGTTCATAGTATTCGCATGTCCATACATACACATGTGCGGCCGCACACCCACG